>NW_021318665.1:1242930-1287582 GCF_001605985.2 Dendrobium catenatum
AGTCCCATCTTTAGTATTTATGTGTTAGAATTAATGTTTGTGTCTTTTGTATTCCCCTTTCTACCTATAAATATGAGGGGTTATGTATTGTTTTGAAATAGTGAATGATATTTGATTTTTGGAAAAAATCTGTTAACCTGCCGTTGCTGGAATCCTGCGGGTCTTTCCACCCTTCTTTCTCATCCCTCCGGAAATCCTGCGGCTCTTTCCAACCTTTCTTCTCGGCTTCTAACCTCTTTCGTCTCTCGCAAATGCCACTCCACCTGTATCCTTTCTTCTTCTTAAGTGCCATGCACACTTTAGGGTGTCGTCGTTTTGTTTGAAGAGTCTGTATTGTATTGTCGTAGTTTCTTTTGTTAGTTAATTGAAATGTAAGAGTTTGTTCGTCTCTTTTCTCATCTTTAGTCCTTTTCGTCGATAGAGTCCGTCCCCCTGTCTTTTGTGGGCGAAGGGTATAGGCTCCCTATATCTTTTGCTCGCATCAACACTTTGCTCCTTTTTAGGTTAAAAAGGCTTATACCATCATTTTATCCCTAATTATGCTTCAATTGCATGGGAAGGAAGTCTTGGACTAGGAGTTCAGAGTCTGATCTGTTATAGGTATTTTGTACTTTTGATTTTTATACAGTCATGGCTTTTATGTTCTGTTTTTCTTTCTGTCTGAAAGCCATGAGCTGTATTTGTATATGATTCCTTTGAGGAAGAAAAGATAGATGATCTGTTCCGCTGTATTTTGATGTTTATAGTAGCTCTGTGTGTCTGTTTCTGTGTGTAAATGTTTGGAAGAAAGTTCTGAAACAAATTCCAAAGCCAGATCCTGGAATCAGTTCAGTCAGTTTGAGTTTGGCCACGACCCGATGCGAGCGGGATCCGTCCCGGTCGGGTTGGGTCGTGACAGGGAGGAAGAGTTCACCCTTGTCTTGGTCTAGCGATGATCCGAAGAGGTGGATCCTTGACTTGGCTTGGCGACGATTGCCCACTGAGCGGGGGAGAGTTGCTTTTCAATAGCATTTGAGAGGGTGAAGATGATGCGTTCGATGTATACCTCAACAATATCGTCTATATCCGGGTTGACGTCGAAGAAAGATGACCGGAGAATGTCGACGTTGCCTTGATCGTTGTAGACGAAGCCGGAGTCGCGTTCAGGATCGGCCATGCATGAAGTACAAGGTGTTGTAGATGTTGTACTTTGCTGTCCTTGGGCAGTTTCTTAGCAAACTTGGGGTTTTCCCAAGTAATTTAAGAAGGAAGAGCAGTAAGGGTGGCCGGCCAAGAAGGGTTTGGGGAGAATTGGGTTCAGATTTTGGTGGAGTTAGGGTCAAATTCGAGAGAGGATTTTGGAGGGAAAGGCTGGAATTAATTTCCAAATTGAAGTCTCTTGATTTGGAGAGAATTTAAAGGGCATATGAAAGAATAGAGGGGGCGGGTGGAGCAGAGGAGGATTTGGGATTTAATTCCAAAGAAAGAGGTGTGATTTTGGAAGGAAATAAAGGAGGTAGGGCCTTGGGAATTTCGGCCGAGAGAGAGAGGGAGAGAGTGAGGTGTCTAGATGCAATGTATGGGGGGAATTTGAATTAATTAAATAATCAATCTCAGATTTGAGATTTATGACTAAATACTAATTAATGGAACTTCCAAATTTAGACAACTTTAATTATGAAAGTTTTGAATTTTCAAATCCCTTTGAAATTTGAAAATCAAATACTTTCCAAATGAAGGC
Organism: Dendrobium catenatum; assembly: GCF_001605985.2. NCBI lineage: Eukaryota > Viridiplantae > Streptophyta > Magnoliopsida > Asparagales > Orchidaceae > Dendrobium > Dendrobium catenatum. The sequence goes on from NW_021318665.1 coordinate 1,244,651, forward strand.
TAATCTATTTTAGGAAAGAGGAGATTTGGAGGACCGTAGAAGGGGCCTGGTGTGTGGTCGGCGACTTGGGTGAGTGGGATCGACCCTATGCCTTGGAGTGGTGGAGGTGGTGGGGTTAGCCGACAGTGGGGAGGGGTTTTAGGGTCGTTCGGCGAGCGGTTGGGTGGGGAACTTAGCCGAGGGATTGGAGGTGGGGGGAGGAGGATTTGGAGATTTGGCTGGCGGGTAGGGAGGTTTTGGCCGGCAATTTAAGAGGGGAGGGGAGACGAGGAAAAGAGGAACAAAGAACCACAAGCCTGGATGCCTCGTGCAGCTAGTGGGTGATCCAATTCCCTCACCTAGGGTTTCTCCACTACTCTCTCTCTCTCAAGACATAAGAGAAGAAACAAGAATCTGAAATTTTCATAATAATCTTCATTCCCCTCAAAAGAGAGACAAGTGGTTTATAAATAGCCTTACACCATGAATAAAACAAAAGATATATTTACCCCCCTAGGGCACACACATGACTAAACCCTTTAAGCAATGGTATAAAGGGAAAAATAAATAAAAACTCATAAAACATAAAAACTAATACAATAATAAAAAATAGATTGGTGTGATCGTGGCCGTCAATCGTCGTCCCCGTCTCTGGTAAACCCTCCAAGGTCGGATGTCCTCATCATTATCTTTACTTAAAATTTCAAAATAATTTATTATTGAAACAAATGCATCAAATGCCGATATTGGAGCTTTTTTGCTACATCACAATCATCCTATATATATTTTTTCGCATAAAAACTAAACAATCATCCACTTATTTGAAAGAATTATATGTTATCACCGAAGTTGTTTGTAAATGGAGCCAATGTTTATTAGGCATTTAGTTAATTATTCATACAGATCATAAAAATCTTCGTGATCTTAATATTATCTTCACAAACTATTAGGTTTTAATTTCTCCATAAAATATAAACTAGGTAAAACCGTAAAATAAATACTATTGTTGATTACTTATCTAGACGGTCAGAAGATCGGGTGTCTTTTCCTTCTTCCTTAATTTTGTTATCCACAATCACTAATTTTTCTTTTTACTTGATCAACGATTTAGAAAGAGAAGCATGTATATCTCCCAATATCCTTCAACTCACTTCTCAATTTACTAAAGGCAAACTCTCTCCTTTAAATTATCAAATTCGAGACAATATTCTTTATTTTCAACGCCGGATTTATTTTAGTAAGTCTTTTTCACTTAAAAAGCAAATACTCACTATATTTCATTCCACATCTCTTTGTAGCCATCAGGTCATTCTCAAAACTATTCAAAGAATCTTTGATAATATTTATTGTCTAGGATACATAAAAATGTTATTTATTTCGTTAACAAATGTTTATATATTACAAGTTTGGGAGGATTTATCTATAGATTTCATTATTGTCTTACCTAATTCAAAAGGGTACACCACCATTATAGTTGTAATTGATTGTTGCTAAATATGCTCATTTTGACCCCTTACCTTCAAACTATTCCGCCTCTCGAGTAGCTGAACTTTTTGCCAATATGATTGTTATTGCATGGCTTCCCTAAAATTATTATCTTCGACCAAGATGGCATTTTAAGTCATTTATGGCACCGTCTTTTTGCCTTAAGAGGCACCACACTTCATTATAGCATTGCATATCACCCTCACACTCACACGCACAACTAAACAGAGGTCCGCAATAGATGTTTAGAACAATATCTTCGTGCCTATACCGCCACCACTCCAAGATTATGACCTACATTTCTTTGTTGGGCTAAACTGCATTATAATACTTCTTTTCACACCGCTATTCAGATGATCGTATATCAAGCTATATATAGAAGATTACCAGCATCAATTCCATCATATTCGTGGTACCTCTAACATTGATGTTATAGATACTCTATTAACATACAGTGACAACTTTTTACATCATTTTCATCAAAATATCTATCTAACACAACATCGCATGAAATTATTGACCAATCGACATCATTGTGATTTAACATTATCCGTTGGCGACTTGGTCATGATCAAACTCCAACTTTTTAATGAAAATTCAGTAGTCAATCACACACATTCTAAGTTAGCCAAGCATTATTTTGGACATTTTTCCTGTTCAAGCTTATAAGCCCCACGGCCTACCAAGTTTCACTACCTCTCAAAAGCAAAATCCACCCAATTTTTCATATTTTTGTCCTCAAACCAATTAAAGGAGATCCTCCAATCACCACTAAACCTCTACATCATTTTAGGCTAAACAATCAACACTTCTTCCTTATGCAATACCAGCTTCTCGAACCATACAAATTCCATGGCCAACCTTACCACCGAGTTCTGTTACAATGGAAACTCACTATGCCGGATGATGTCACTTGGGAAAACCTTTCAGCTATTTCAGCTTCTTTTTCATTTCTTAGCCTTGAGGACAAGATTATTTTTCATGGCGACGGGAATGTTAAGCAATAATGTATTCTCTTAGATTCAATAACAATACAACAACAATGCCAATAATGATTGAACATTTCAAAACATCAGCATCAAGATGATAAAATACTTGAAGCCTATCATAAAAAGACAAAGCTCTCCATGGTTGGGAACACTTCAAACAATGGGCCTTCTACAACAAATCGAGGTTCAAGTTATTTCAGCATTAAACCAACCCCAAACCCATTTTAGTTATTTTACTTTAACTTGTATTGAACAAGTTGGTCTAACCCTCTTTTAAACCCAAAACCAATTCATATAAACCCTATAAATAGACTCCAAAGGCTGCAATTGAATTCAAGAAATAAAATTTATGCTTTTTATTTTCTATTTTCTTTGTCTTATCCACTTCTTCTTCAAGGAGTCCACGCATACTCAAAAGGTGCCTCAACTTCCTTGATGCAGTCAAGAAACATTTTAATCTCACGTTTCAATAAAAATCCCTGATCATTCATTATAATTTTCTTTTCGGATTATTACAATTGAACTGAAAAATACATTTCTTAAAATAAATAAACTTCATATCAGTGTTCAACAATGAACAAATATATTTCATATCAGCATTCAACAATATCAAAAAGTTGATTGGCAAGGCAACCATGAGAAATCTAAAAGTTCTCCCAAAAAATGGATGCCTCCTAAACCCTCAAATAATACAATAATCAATCAGTATGTATATTCCCTAAGGTGAGATGCACCGGCCGGTATGTTTTAATGAAGCTACCAAAGCCTAAAGAACAATAAGATTTATCAAAAGTAATTAATCTTTGTCATTCTTCAATAGTCTTTAATTTCCTCCTTACGGAGAAGTTGAAATCCTCACATAGTTAATGAATTAGTACAAGGAAAACATCCAGCAAATAAGCATCATAATATAACCCAAGACATGATGTGATTCAACTTTCCATAAATAGTCCAAGACGCAATTGCAACTTGAATAGTATTTCTCCGCAATCTTTCAGATTATTCTACTTCTGAAATGTTTAAATGGTCTCATCAATCCAAAATGTTATGAAAGATGTTGGCAATATCGCCAACATGTTCCTTTTTTAAATTTAATTAACGAATATATGAAAGTATGATCTGTATGTTCGTATCCATAACTTTTTAAAACTTAACTAATAATCTTAAAAACATATTGGCATCAAAAGAAAATGCAAGAATGATTTTCTAGAGATGATGAACAATGAGGAAAACAGTAGCAGAAGAGATCCCGATCATACTTACTTTACAATCAAATGGTGATAATCGTTTGAAAAAGCAGTGAGCTTGACTAAAACTTTTTTTTCCCTGCCGTCCAAAAAATAGAACAATGAAAAACAAAACAATTTCAGGAGTAAGTCAGGTAAGAGAATTCCCCTAAAAGATTTCATCATTAACTGGCCACCACATATAAATGCTCAAGAATTTTCATTTCTTTTGGGATAGTAAAATTGCTTCTCTTATCTTCATGTTCTCTAGCATTAGCCACTCATTCAGCAAAAATTTTAATTCCAAAGCTCCTTCCTTCCTCTTGCTGGAGATTATATATCTTGTCATTCATTCCTTCTTTTCTATATGTCTCAACCAAAATTGAATATGTAGTTGAATCTGGCATATAATGTCTTTCCTTCATATACTTGAAAACCCTCTCCATTTCCGTCAGATCCCCAGCTTTTGAACATGCATATATCACTGCATTATAAAAAGAGGTATTGTGTGGGATCTCAAACCTCTCAGCCAGCTTAATGCAACTTACCACCTTATGAAAGAGACCTGAATTGCCATAGCCAGTGATCAGGTAGCGAAATGTGTTAGTATCTGCTTTCATCCCCTCTGCCCGCATTTGATCGAAAGCATATTCCATACTTTTGGCATCACCAACAGAAGCAAAGACTTCAATGATGTTGTTATAAGTTGAGGTGGTCCATGGAAATGCCAGTTTCCGCATGTATTCCATAACCGAAGTCATTTTATCATACATCCTTTTCCTTCCATAGGCACTGATCAGAATGTTAAATGTTCGTGTTTCGGGCTCAATGCCAATGCTGCGAAACTTTTCATACCATTTCTCCATCATATCTATTTCACCCTTCGTGCTAAATAAACCCAAAATAATATTCATGGTCCACACATCTGGCTTGCATGTATCACTCTCTAGCATAGCAGTAAGAACTTTCTCCATCTCATTGAATTTTCCAGCTTTCCCATAACCTCCGAGGACAATATTCTGGGTCACTGTGTTAGGAACTACCATACGTTCACGCATGTCCTGATACAAGGTATCAATCAGCTCAAATCTGGATGCTTCGACACAAGCTTTCAGGAGTGTACTATATGTGAAGACATCTGGCTGGCAAAGAGGTAAGGTTTTCATTTTAGTGAGGATTGAAAAAGCTTTATCGAGAATGTTGCATCGACAATAGGCTGCTAGCAAAGCAGTGTACAAGGCCGAAGTAGGTTCAATTCCTTCTTCCACCATGGTCTCAAATAGTTCACCCGCACGGACAGCTTGACCTGATTTTCCAAGAAGAACTAAGAGTTTCATAAAAGTTCCTTCTTTTGGGCGATAAAAGGTTTGAGCTCTTAACATCTCGAATACCTAATTATAATTCAAGACAAAATAAAAATGTAAATTAAGAAATGTAGGCTGAAAAAAATTCTACAATATTGAGTAAATACAAGACAAAATAAAAAATTATAATTTTCTTCAACTTCGTTTTAGCTGTGTTTTAGACGAGGACTAACAATGTTCAGCCTAAAATCTTTCAGTTAAAAAAACGTTAAGTATTGCCAATAAACGTCACCAAAGCATGGCTGAGAGTATTCCAACATCTAGAACGAAATAAATAAGCTTAAAAAAAGGAATTGTAAACTTGATCAAATAGAATTTTGATGCGCTTGGATAATTTGCATGTTGGAAAAGTCGCCAAAATTTTTTAAGTAATTGTCTAAAGAAATTATATAATTGGCCCATGCATTCAAGCAAAGATCAACATTTTTTTCTTTATGTTATGTTCCCTCTTTGTTTCTACAGGCTCCATTCCAGGACAACCAAAGCATATGACATGAGTGGGAGCAGAAGATGCATAGTTGCCTCAACAATAATCTTTAAAAGAGAGAAGTAAAGCATAGTCAGAAATCACAATGATTTCTGATGCTCAGATGACCTAGTGTTATTGATTAATTAAAATTTAGATCAGTAATCTTGTATTAAACGTGACATACTTGGCCTTTATTTTAGTAATATTGTGATGTTGTGTTGTTTGGCATGAAATAAAGTTGACACTTCCAAGGATATGCACAATTAACTCTACAAATGTGTTTTCCATGATTGTGTACACATTACAGATGTGCATGCACAATACAGCCATTGCATGTTTCCCACACAAACTGTTTACAATGTGACTTGGGATCTAGGATTCATAATGCAATTAGAAGATGTAATGTATCAAAATACGCACTTTTAATTGGAAATACGCAGTTCAAAAGACCATTTGATTAAATAATCAGATATTAATTTCTGATGCAATCAAGAAAATTTAAAAAAAAAAAACGTGCCAAATAAAAATCAAGCGAGAAATTGTACCCTTCAAAAATCACAATTAAATTAAGATTTATACTAAAAAAATAGAAAAACAATTGAAACAAATTTGACAAAATTAATCAATTGCAACAATAAGAATTAATTACTTAGAACAAAAGACAATAAGAATTCAAGTAAAAGAATAATACAAACCTCATGTCAGTACAAAACTACAAATAAAACAAACTCCTCTGAAAATTCAAAGACACTTTTGCACAATGCTCAACAAAATCAACACCCAACAAAGCACTCAAGTTTGAAAAAAAAAAAATCAAATTTTTCATCAAGAAAAAAGATCATTTTTTACTTGCGATAGAATGTCTATTTATCAACATCAAAATTCTCACAATTAACAGTAATGTCGTCTTCTCAAACAAACTCATTTAAAAGCACATGAACAAACAACGATCCTACTGATGTCTGGACAATTTATATTCTAGGGCTCACTAATACAACCTGGGATGATATGTACAAGAAAAGACAATTCCTATATTACAAAATCTCAATTTTGATAAACAAATCAGTCACTTTTGCTACCAAATCAGAAAACATGTTTATTGCATTCCAAACAACAATTTAATAGTAGTCAAAGTCTAGAATTTCATAAGAATAATGAGCAAATATAAAATTTCAGCTATGATTAAGATTTACACTGAAAAGAAATTCAACACATCATACTCAATAAAACTTCAATCGTAAACACACAACAGGCACTAAACAAATTAACAGTAAGAACAAGGGCAAAATTACTAACAAAATTTTGGCTTCATGTTGGCACAAGGAGACATACCCATCAACAAAGCGCTCGCAAAATACACATGCCACAGTACACAAATATTAAAAAAATCTAAAATTTTATTTAAATATTAAATGAATATTACAAACCTCAATATATATAGCCCAAAAAACCCAAATACAATAATTATAGGAAATGAATGCAATTTCCTAAAAATCAGCTAATGAGAATAAAAAATTAGAAAGAAAAACACATCAAGATTATTTTTATTACAAGATATATGAAAGAAAATAGTAAGAAACAATTGGATCTTCAATTGGAGAGGAAGATTCGGCGCTCCCAAATCCCTAGCCACCGGCTAGAGCCCAAATAACTTAAGAATAAACTAAATTCAACAAACTCCAAACACATAATCTGAAATCACCCAATGTTAGCCTTAAATAGGCTCCCTAATTCCCTCCAAAATCAGCCCCCTTTCCCTAAATAATTCCCTTTCATATTTGAATTCAAATTAGATTTATTTCCCTAATTAATTCCCTCCCAATTATAATTAAAACTTTCCTAAACAATCCCCCCTTAATTCCTCCTCCTTTTCCCTAAATAATTCCCTCTTAGATTTTGAATTCAAATTAGATCTCTTGTTTAAATAATTCTCTCCCAATTGTAATTTAAACATTCCTAAATAATTCCTCTTTGATTAAGAACCTTCATAAACAGCTCCCTCTTGATTAGGAAATTACCTTATTCCCTCCCAATCAAATCGGCCGGTCCATCAAATAACTATTCATAATCCATTAGGATTGAATCAAATACAAGTTTAATGAAGTTCAACAAATAGGAATCTCAACTCCAACAAATGGGACAAAATCATTTGTGTTATTATATCATGTTGGAGGAGTCAAAGATAAAGGTGCAATAGGAAAATAAAGACGTAATAGGGAAGCAACCAAAATAGAAAAATCGTTGATGCTACAGCCTCAAAAATAATATGGTTGCTAAATGAAGTTTGTCACGAGTAGGAATATCTAAGATGTTGATATCCGCAAATCCCAGCATACCCTAGGTTGGGAAGGGTCTCTTGTTCAGGCTCATCATATGTTGTTATGGGCAAAGATGTTGATATGTGTACCTACTTCATTGTAGCTACCATGATCATAGTTGTCCCCACATAATCAAAATCTTTACTTGGATCGCTACCATCTCAGGTGATTCAATACAATACAAAACACCCACACTATTTGTTGCAGGGATCATCTTTTTGTTCACCATAGGAGGGCTCACTAGAATAGTTCTAGCGAATTCTGGGGCATTGCTTTACATGATCCAAAATACTTGCAAATAGAATGAAATATGTGATGCACAAACTTGTCAGTTTTTATCCCAACAAGATATATTGATGAAAATCTACTTCATGCTCATGAACTTCTTAAGAAAAGTTGAAATATTTAAGAGGGAGGCCTGCGTTCAAGTTAATATTTAGCACGAGGATTGACTAGTTTTTATAAACTCATGTATTAAAATAGGTCAATCATGAACAAGACATTGTTTAATCATGTTTGGCTCAAAAGTAGTTTGATTATTTTTATATATAAATAAAAATATGCATGTGTGTATGTATTCCTTATTTTTTAATGAATTTATGTGTGTGTGTGTGTATATATATATATAGTGAAATGAATATTAACAGTGATTCGTCAGGAAGAGCAGCTGAAAGCAGTCGCTGAGTAGCAGGGGAAGGATGACCAAGTCTTTGATGCCAAAACTTGGAGGTGGAAACTAAGTTGAGGTTGTCACTGCAATGTGGTGAAGACCGTTGAGGGAGTGGAGGTGTGAAGTTTAAAAGCATATAATCCTTGAAGACTAGGAGCTTGAAGGATAATCTTATTCATCTTGGAATCTTGATGGTAACCACGAGCATCAAAGAGAACGAAACAAGGAATATTAGCAGGGATTCGTGAACAAAGAGTAAATTATGAGAAAGATGGAGAACATGCAAGACATGAGTTAAGTGAAACATACGAGTGGGAGTGGGAAAATGCCCTAACCATAATGAGTTAGGAGAAGCTTGTGCCCATTGCCAACCTGAACTTGAGCTATGCTGGAATATGGTTGCAACAACTGAATTTGAAATGCATCAGAGGTAAGGTGGGTGCAAGTATATGAATCCAAGAACCAATCAGTAGAGGAAGTAGTTTCCTGGGTAATCTAGGCTTACGGTTTGAAGTTCAAATAGGAAAGATGAGTCCTATACCAGCATTTGACAATAGTATGACCTGGCTTGCCACAAATTTGACATTCAAAGAGAGTACTCCAACCACCATAAGCAAGAGATGAAACTGAGCAACCTTCACGAATGAGAGTAGGTGGTCTGCCACCAATAGAAGAACCATGCCCACGAGACTAACCGTAAATGGGAGTAAGAGAAAACATAGGATCATGCAAGGCATTAGATTTATCATGAGTGTGATCATCAATAATATTGAGTTCCTCACTACAGAGTAAAACATATAGATCATCTAAACTGATAGGGGGTGCAGTTTAGTGTGAATGGTTGCCTTGAAAGCATTGTACGAAGAAGGTAACCCATTTAGAGTATAAAGATAATGTCTTCTAGATTAATGGTAAAATCAACACCAACAATAGCATCAAGTTTTTGCTTAATATCAGAAAAATATTGCACCATGGTTATGAAGCAAGTGGGATTCATTTTCTAATTGAAGGATGCGAGAACAATTTATAGATTGTAAGCGACAGTCAATAGTGAGACAAATATCGTGACAAGTATCTAGATTGAGGACATAGGAAAGCAAAGAAGGGGAAATCGTAGAATACAGAGCCGCAGCTAAATTTTGATAAATAAACATCCATGATTAAAATTGAGGATTAATAGTGATAAAACTATCGGCAAGGATTTGTTGTTTTGGTGTTGTAAAGAACATCAAGATACCCCTAAAACCCATTAGCACTACATAGTAACAAAATCTGAGACCGCCAAAGGGGATGATTATCAGTGGTTAATTGAATATTAATCACTGATTTTACTTTTTTCATAAGGAATTTGAGTTTGGGATGCGTATATCACTCTTTTAATTGGAACTGATTGGAAAGAAAAAAAGGTAAAATCAACCGACTGATTCATTGCAGAATAGTTCAATTAAAACAAACAGAATTCTAGAAAATGGAAGAAAGAATAAAGTAGCAGGAACCGTGGTACAGCTCTGATTGCATGATATAACTGTATGTAACTATCATAAAGTAGCAAAACTAAGTTATGAATTTCAGCAAAAGACCCAGTACCTTGTATAGCAATATATATATATATATATATATATATATCAACTATATAGGATAGTTAATTATTCAGCAACGGTGCAGATTGCAGTTGATAAGTACAGTAACGATGAGGATGAATTTTTTTGAAAAGTATGGCCTACCTAAGTAGGTGGAGCTGAGCACTTTTATCATAGCCTTTTTGAAAACTTATTAAATACTTAGCTATTATCTGTCCAAAGTTTAACAAGCATAACTTATAGAGATGTACCCATGATTGAATTCCATGTGGCGAGTCTGCCACCAGTTTCATCCAAGGGTGGAACCAGGAAGAGCTCAGGGTGACAATTATTCACCCTGGTTTTTTATTCTTTTTGTCTTAGAAAATAAGCATTTTAATTATTTTGACCACTTTCAATAAATACATTTGCCCAAATTCTAATAAAATTTTTTTCTGATTTCACCAACACATACCCCAAAAAAACAGCAACGTCAAATAACTCTTGTCCATGAGGAATAACGAACAATGAAGATCTAGGAAAACCAAAATCTACTAACAGGCAAGCATTCGAACAGTTGAAGAATCAAAAAGCAAAGCGTTACGCAGAGTTCCCAAAAACGGTATAAAGCGAGCTGTATGACAAACCTCAAGTGCCTCCTGCCACTGCTTCTTCTGGATCCTATCGGAAAGAGCCTCCGTAACCGTGCAAGCCCAAGCCTTAGCCGCCGCCCGGTCGTCGATCTTCTTTTTTACGTTTTTAATAGGCGTCCGAGAGGATCCCGCAATTGAACTCTCCGAGACCCCCGGGAACTCCCCTTCTTTCCAGTGCCGCTTCTTGGTCGGCGAAGGAGGCTCGTTCGCCGCCGGAGCCTTCTTTGGCGCAGAGGTTACGCCGGGCGGAGAGGATGACGAGCTCGAAGATTTCCTCTTGGGCCGAGAACGTACAGCGCAGAGACAACCCCTCAAAGTAGGCACCTCAGCTACTTTGCCATCTTTCCATTGATACGGAAGAAACGATGCCGACAGTGAGATAAACGAAGCACTGGCCATTGTTGAGGGCTGAGCAGAGCGAGCGAGGGTTTTGATAGTTTGCTGAAATTTCGCGGGACGGTAAAAAGTCGTCGCAAACGAATGGCGAGTTCGGACGGGAAGATATATATTTCTTCTTCTTCACCGTATTCCACAAGGAATAAAATGGAATTATTTTATGCGAATATCCAATTGTTATGAGATAGTAGGGGTGTAAACACGTGTCGAGTCGAGTTTATATTCTTATCTAGCTCGGCTTGTTACATGAAAAGCGAGCTAGAACTCGAGCTCTAGCTCGTCTAACTGTAAACGAGCTCGAGAAAAAAAAAAAAAAAAAAAAAGAGTTATTGGGAACGTGATTTGAAGAACCAAACAGTAAAGAAGAAATAAATTTATCGTTTTAAAATGGAATAAGCACCAAAAACTTCCAATCAAACGAAGCCTAAATTATAACACCTGATTTATATCAGGTATATAGTCGTGCTACACAGTAAAAAAGTGACATGATATGCCTAGATTTGACTCGCAGAATAATTAGTTCATATTTCAAGCTCGTATCACAAGAATATTATTTTTTCCCACTACTCATTTTTCAATTTGTCTGAATTTAAACTATAATGCCTCTTCCCTAAAATCTAATGATATTTTCATGATTATATCAAGTGGTGCCAATAAATAATCTCATCCATTCATCAAAGTCTAATTATATTTTTCAAGTTCAAAATTCTATCTTATTTATTAAAATGGCCAGTTTCGAAAAGACCCATTAACTAAATTTTGATCTGAAAGTGACTCATTCAATATTTTGTTTCTTAAATTATTTTTATTGATATCATTTTAATGTTTTTAGTTATCCTAAACACAAAAATTAAAAAATTATAAAAAAAAAAAAAACTTAATCAAAACAGGATGTCGAGTCGGGTTTAGGTCCACCTTCTCAACTATGTTTATTAAATGGGTTAGATTTAGACTGATTGAATTTGCATCAAGTCAATTTTAGATCTGACCTGAACACGACCCATTAACCCGTTTTGACATGCCTAACTTATATTATGATTTAAGTATTAAAATTTCATATAAATAAATATCTTCATATTGTTATTCAAGTTTTGGGCTTATTGTATGTATTTTCATCATCTATTTATTTAGCTACTCATTTATTGAAATTTTTCCTTAAGAAATTTATGCACTACAAATTTATATTAAGTGAATTAATTTATGATAAATTCCTCCCTTATGATTGCTCAGTGTTATACAATGGTTGGGAAATTATCTTATTTCAGATAATCATATGTAACATCTTAAATTAGTATAATAGTCAATAAATTAGATTATTTAACAAAATAATGTAATATTGACTTCATAAAAATGTCTATGTGACATTAAAAATTTATTATACATGCTCTCATGAATTTACATTTTATTTGCAAAATCATTTAGTGCATTTTTTTTATTTTTGCTTGACCATTTATTAAAATTGTTCTGCTAATAATATATAAATGTCATGATATTTTAATATTTCATTATGAAATTAACAGAAAATACAATATTATTATTTAATCTTATATAACAGTTGAGAGTTTAATAATGTTATGCAAATTTCATATAGATCTCTGCCAGATTCCTTATTTTGTCTTCAATTTTAAAGAAAAATGTATTAATGAATTTATATTTTATCTAACAAAATTAATGTATGCATTTTCAAAAATTTTGATTGGCCTTATATGAAAATTATGTCATGTTAAAAAGTTTATCAACAAGCTACCTAACAAATCACCTTATACAACAAAATTACTATGATTTAGGCTTCATTTGGGACAATTTTCTTGTTGCTTATTAAAGCAATTTTCTAATATAAAACTTTAAATTTTTATACTAAAAAGTTGTTTTAAAAAGCATTAAGAAAGCCGTCCCAAAGCCGTTTGAGACAGCTTTTTTATTGCTTTCTAAAAACAACTTTTTAGTACAAAACTTTATAATTCAAGAAATTTCTATACTAAAAAATCACTTTAAAAAGCAGAAATCAAACCATCCCAAACGAAACCATAATTTAACAAAATGGATGGAAAAATTATTAGGTGCGGAGTGTGCACCGTCCGCACAAATATGGGTACCTAGCGGTACCGAGTGCCGATACCTAATGCAGAATAAGGCTTGTGCGGACGGTTCTCCCGTCCGCACTGCCAATATTGGATCATCAAAAAGTACTAAATTACAACTTTGATATGGACATAAGTCAGTCCCAGCCAGGGTCTTAACAACAACTTCCAAGATCTTTACAACTAAGCTAATTGACACCTCCAATATAATCTCATAATCAAAAGAATATAAGAATATATTGCTAACTCGAAATGACCACTATACCCCCCAACTCAATACTAATCTGCAACAAAACCGTTCGAGCCGAACACTAAACTCCTCACATATATCCATACTCTAATAACTCCCACCTGAACGGAGGGTAGACAAAAAGAACTTCTGGAGGTCCTTTGAATATAAGAGCCACACAAACGCAAACTGCAGCAATGCCCACCATAGAAAGCAGCATTGGCCGATACAATAAAGAGCTTCCCACTGAGCTGCGGTAAGCCATAGGGCGTTCACATAGCTTACAGGATTTTGATTTGCTCTTGTCGATCTCAAGGGAAGATAGTTTCTCAGACTTGAATTTTCCAGATGGTTTATAAGGCATGTTGACGGCCACATCAGTTTTTTCTGTGAGCTTTTTGAGTTTTGTCTGCATCAGTGTTAGGTAAGATTCATGGCCGCGGGCGAATGCGTAGTCTTCGGGAGTGAAGCCGGTGCTGTCACGGGCGGTCTTCCATGCTTTGACTCCAAACTAGAATAAGGTGAACGGCAACGATCAGAAATGAGTTGAAGATGGTGTGAAGTATGATTTCGAAGTAGAGGAATTCTTGCTTGAATGTTTTTAAAATAATTGAAATGCATGTAAATACACAAATTATTTGATTGGATGCAAATCAAATATTTCTGTGTTGTTATTATATGTTTTGGCAGAATTTAAGTTGGATGGTTGAAGCGGAGGAATGCATCGGGGTTGTTGTGTGATAGAAAGGTGCCCCTCAAATTTAAGGGAATTTTTTATAAGATGGTGGTGAGACCTACAATGCTTTATGGTGCCGAATGTTGGATATTAAATGAGAAGCATAATACTAAGTTAAGTGTTGTAGAGATGAGATGCTCGGTGGATGAGTGGCTTTACCCTTAGACATAGGATATGAAATGAGGATATACGTGAAAAGGTTGGAGTAACTCTATTGGAAGATAAAATTAGAGAGTCGCCTTAGATGGTTTGGTCACATAAAACTGCAGCCTTTCAAGGAAAGTAGAGGTATTAAATTTGACTTATGTTAGAAAAGATAGAGGTGGACCTAAAAAAATTTGGTTAGAAAATATTATACATGATCTTTCTTTATTAGATGTAAACGATAACTAAACTTTAACGGGACACAATGGAGAAAAAGGATTCATGTAGCCAACCCCACATGGTGGGACAAAGGCTTGATGTTATTGTTGTTCTTATATTATATATTTCAAATGCATTAAAATGTTGCCGGTTGTGGATGGGAACTATGAGCAATTGCAACGTAGGATTTAAAATTGGCTGATTTGAGCAATTTCTAAATGTGGGAAAAATAAGAGTTTTGGGGCAACTTCAAGATCTTACTTTGTATGTTTTTTTTTTTACTTCAAACCAAGCACCATGACATAATTAGAATATTGGAAAAAATAATGCAATACTAATTGAAATCCTATCAGTGAGGTGAGGGTGTTATTTTCAATAATGGGTAAATAAACTGTAAAGATGGAAAGGAATAGAAAAATATACCTGTCCTGGATCATCGGTTAGTAAATCCAACATGCTTTCTGCATAAATACTACTGGCTGCAACATGAAGTGGCGTTATATTGGAGGGACCAGGCATGTCCGGTCTAAATAAGTTCTCAATGGCCCTATCTGAATTTTTGCAAGGTCTGTATCTCAATAAGAGCTTTACTGTTAACTTAGAGTTTCTTTGAACAGCATAGTGGAGCAGATTTTCTGACAAAGCAATCTTAGTAGGAGAAACCCCTTCTAAATCTATGATTCCGTCGAACAAAAAGTCTAGGAGCTTTTTGACAATAGCAGACCAGTCACGATCCATTGAAAATCTCAAAATCCATCTGAAACGTGGAAGGGAAAAAACTTCTGAGCAATGATTCTCGGATTCTGATCTAGACCTTAACTGACTCCTCCGAAGTAGCCATCCCATCTCATGTAAAAAATTCAGACCCAGATTTCTTACGGCCACTAATTTTTCCTCCAAAACTTCATCACAAGAGGCAACATCCATTGAACTCTCTAGCATTCTTATCTCAGTACATATATCTTCTTCTGCGACTATGAAGGGGAAGAACCCACTGCTTAGACCAGCATCTTCAACCTGCAAATGATCAAAAAATGAAATAAAAGTTCACTAGAAACAAAAAATAATAAGGGGAAGTATCTAACCTCAATAAATCCTCGCCCGATTGCATCAGAAAGGTAACAAGAAAAGCTAAGAGATTGGAATTGTTCATGTCTGCTTCCATTGTTAGAACAGTTGACAGAATGTTTGTCCATCTCTTGGATGAGATATCTCCCTTCAAATGCACAGAATAATCTGAGAATGTCACAAACAGTAAGGAACAATAAAAGGAAAGAGAAAGACTAGAAAGATAAGCAATGAAGGACTAATGAAGGTTCTGAGAATAAAAGTCATTAAACAAAAATGGGGTAATAACCTTGTGGTAGGTCGAACAAGATTAGAACCTTTGACTTTAAAGGTAACCCTTGAAGAAGGAGGAGCTGCAATGGGTGTGACACTAAGAATCTTACAGTAACTAGTTCTCTCCACGACCAAAGTCTTGTTCAACACAACCTGACCTACAGTAGTTAAGCCAATCATAACCATCTGCATCATTTTCCATTGATATTTAGAAGATAAAGAAACTCTAAGGCTTCGTTTGAGATGGCTTATTGCTTCTTAAAACAGCTTTCTAGTAAAAAAAATAATTTTTATACTAAAAAAACTGTTTTAAGAAACATTAAGAAAGCCGTCCCAAACGAAGCCTAAGTGAGAAATGAGCTTTCTACTATCAAAGAAATCATCACACCGTTGTATATTAATGCTACGTGATGTTGCAGCCTAGCATACACCCATCCCGTTTGCCAAAAATTATCAGCTGATAGACAAAGTAGCCTATTCAGGCTAGAACCAAGATCATGACACAGCTGCATACGAAGTGAAATCAGAATAACTCAGCAAGACAAGCTTAATTATTAATAACTCGAACCATTCAATACAAACTACATGCCTCATCCCATGCAGACAAGCTAAGACGAAGATAAACTGTAAGAATGATGCATCCAGGTCTGATATAACTCTCCATATCCGTAGGACTATGAGATAACCAGTCAACAATCTGTAATTCAAATACAACAAAGAATTTGAAAAATATTGGCCTCAAGCACTATATGAACTTCAATTATCTACCATCACATATTATGATGACAATATAGATCAAAATTATCCATTACCTGTGCTCGCAAAGCAAGAGGAAAATCATTAGGGTGTTTTCCGAATAGTTTGAACACAATTCTGTCTGTACGGCTCTGAAAAAGAAAGAATTGAAGATTCACCAGGCATTAATGAATGATGAAGTTTCGGAACAGAAGGTAATACAACATTTAACAAACTCAAAATATATATATATATAAAGTTTTGACTAGTAACTTGGAGAGTTGGAGTAGACACAGCTCAGATTTAAAGCATAATATAAAACAAGCACATGATGCTCATAAGTTACAAATGTAGATTTGGTAATGAAGATTTCTTGGTGTGAGAGAAGAAAAAAATCATTGGGTAAAGCATCACCAGTAGTTCAGTACCCTATCCCTACTTGTTTAGGTAAGCTTTATTGATCCTTCTATAAAACTTTCTTCTGAAATAAGTAGCATTTGATAGGATTCTAGCTTATATAAAACACTTTTGAACAGCTTCTAATTATGTTAACTTTGAACAATCACTATTCTCTACAATCAGTTAACATTTATTATATCCCAAAAATCTCACTTATTGTACTGTAAAATCCCCTATTTTAGGTCAACATTATATTTGCTAATGAAAATTTTATTCTAACATCTTGACAAGGGATAGCACAACGTAAAAGTAAAGTGCCTCAAAATAATGACTTGCTTCACAGTTGGTTCTAATCAATATGCTGCTTTTTTAGGTCTAGAAAAAAATACCATTACACGTGCCATAGCTGTAGCATATCAACTAAATTGACAAAGATGGCAAGTTAGTAACATAAATTGACAAAAGATTAATATTGCTTAGGATGCTAGATAAGCTCGGGAGAAGAAACAAAAGTAAAACTGTGCAAACTTGTGGAGGACCGTGATGCAAATATCAAAATCTACAGCAGTTGAAACTGTAGAATGTGTGTTGAAATGAACATAAAAAATAATGATAAATATTGAAAGCTAAGAACTCATGAACTGCAAATTTTACATAATTTCTTACCTTTCGAATTAAATATACATTAAAAATCATATAACCCATCTTCTTCAACAGTAGTTCTTGTTAGAAGTTAATAATTCTGCAATTGCAGTCATAAATGTCAAACCAGCAAAATATGAATAGTTTTCATTTGCCATAGTTTCATCTGATCATTCATTTAACATTCCACCATGGAAAGCTTTCTTGAAAATCACATGGCTCTTCTTAATGCCTTCCTATTAGGGTATCATATTTAAGTGACACTAGATGTTTTGTAATTTTGATAATAATAAAGAAATATTTAAAAATTAGCATGCCTGGCAACCGTAGTTCTAGTTGTCAAAGAAAAAGATTTTGCTAAGCTAAAATCATATCACCTTTCTGAATCATCATTCTCGATTTATCATTTTCACTAAATATATAATTAAAAAAACTAAAGAAAAGAAGCCCAACGGTAGCTTAAATAATAAGATAAAACAGCTATTGCTGAGGTTGACTGTTGCTATTAGGCCATCAACAAATTGTAAACCTACACTAACCGGTTAAAAAATACAAAAAATTCAATTGGAATTAAGAAAATCCAAAAGCTATGATACCAACACCATGATGGAGAAAGAAAGCCAAGATAGGGGGCTGCAAAGACGTCTGCTTCGGATCTTCTACTCTTCAGTTTTTAAATATTTTTGGACGAGAATTTATTGTGTTTGAGCATGCATGATATATTAAAATGTGTACCAGCTATGTTTAGGTGCTAGAAGATTCTCACATGTTAGAGTCTGCTTCTAATCAACTTTAGAGGAAAGATATGGACACATGGCAATTTGGTTCAGTTACAAAGTAACTTTCTTTTGACAAGAGAAAATGCATGCAAAGATAGAAATAATTAAATAATGAATTCAAACGAATAATAAAAAAATTTTGTACGCCTTCAAGGCAATAATTAGATCTGATTTTAGCAGTTAGAAAACCATATTTTCAAAAATATACTTTCATGAAATTATTATATATAAAAGTACTTAAGGGATTTATGACTTGACTCTTATTGGAAATTCTTGTTTTTAGGCTTCATTTAAGCAAAACATAAACCATTAAGTAAAAATAGCCCGAACGTTCATAATAATTGATATAATACACAAAATAATTTACTAATCGCAAACATTAAATTACTTTTTGTTATACATATTTTATCATTTAAAGTTGAACTTGTGATTGTGATTCATTATTAGCTTGAATTTTAATCAGATGGCTAAAATTTTTACTGTTATTACATTTTTCCGTTAAGAACTTCTTCAATTTATAATTATATGTGTAGTCATGATTAATTATTAGCCTGAATTTAAATAGACTTTTTTTTTTTTTTGCTTTTTTAGAAATTTCAGTATTGATCTTTTCAAATAAATGGTTAGATCGGATGAAGGATTTTTATTGTGTGGATCAAAATTGAAAACTGAATGGCTAAAATCTTGTATTGGTGGCATTTCAAGTGAAAATTTAATGGCTAAGGTGTAAAAATAGAGTTATGTAATATCAGCATCTTTGAGGAAATACTAGGAAACACGACAATAAAATGAGAAGATAAAACATATGTAAGAGATAAAAAGAAAAGGGAAGAGCAAATTTTCTTGGATATAACTAGTCAAGAAAGATCTGTTAGAGCTAACACAACGTTCTACTATCTAAAGATACAAATGGACAAAGCATACAAAAGCCAAACCAAAGAAATCACATATAAGTTCAACTAGATTTGAGCATGGTAAGATGGTTAACTCATTGATTTTGATTTGAGTTCAACTGAAGTTAAACGGCCATCCAATTTTTAAACAATCTTCAAGCTAGATTAACAACCTTAGAAATCACATATAAATCACGTGAATCATATGTTCATTTCATCACACTTTCAGCCTTTAAACATATCTTTTGAATGTTAACAAATAGCTTAAAATCATTTAAATTAAAGCATGCAAACATTTGATGAACCACAATTGGAATGTCGAAGCAGGTCATATGAATTATAATAAGATGACTGCATAAAAATTTGAGGGCTAGGTCATGACTCACCTAATATAAACAAGTCAGCTATTTACGTTCAAACCATGAATTATGAAAGTTAATTCTAAAAAAAAGTTACTAGTTAAAACAAGGATATCCCTGCAGAAATTCCTAGTAAGAAGATATAATATTTGAACCCCATTTATTTATAAACCAATTCAACTTCATCTATTATATCATATCTTAGCATCACGTACAATGCATCTATATAAATGATTTTATACCCATTACATAAACGAGATACATAACCAAAAAAAGCTCTCAACATATCATGCAACAAGATGCAATCTGATGCAACAATGAAAAAAACTCGCATATAATAAACTTCAAAGTGACCATGACCTTAAACCACAACCCTCAACAACCTCAGAAGCATCCTATATTGTGCTGTGAAACAAAAACGCAGTTTTAAAGATGAAAGCAGGTCTTATCAAGTTTTAAACATAACCCAAACTCTCGGGTGACAAAAAATTTGTTTACAGCATTTCATTGAAGATATGACATTTCTTTTACAAAATTGATGCATGGTCATGCACAATCAAATGACGAAACTTAAATGTTGATACAAATGCGCATAAAGATTTTTGAATTAAATGAGTACATCAAAAGGTGTACCTGAGCATCCCCATTTGAACTTGAAGGTGATCGGGTTGATGTTGATTCTGTATTCCCACTTATTTGGGGTGGGCATAACTGGTGACAATTTTTAACCATCCATGGAGGACAACCAGAAGAACCGATCACAAGAGTTGCTTGTTTTGCTAATCTCTCACATCCTAATTCACCATCATGTTCATCAACAAATGTAGCATTTAAGTCAAATCCCTTTGTCCTTTCACCCTCAACGTTATATGCACCAGGTAGCATGTGCTGCAATGGGGATAAAGTATTATGCTGAAAATTCATCTCTCTTGAAGCAGCAGAAACTGATACATAACTATTAGTAGCCATGGTCGGAGCACATTTTGTTTTGGCAGGTGAACATGATTGCTTGAGATTCTCTGTCAGAGGGACAACACCTGAAAGTCGAGCATCAGTAGCCTGTCCTGATATCCTAGCAGATGTCCCAACTTTCTGAAGATCATGAGATGCTTGGAGACTAGAACTCTTATTTGCATCAGATGAACTAGCCAAAGAGGCAATATTTCTCAAAAGGTTCCACAATAGCTCACTATCTTTTGACAGTTGAGATTTATCAGCTGAAATGACCATAAAAATCATGAATGAAAGTTCCAGAATAGCATGTTAATCAAACAGCTTTTTGTCAAGATGATGAAGAAATATAATCAAACCATCAAGCACATGGCAAAAAATACAGATGTTAGGATTCACATAAGACAAACAATAATGATTTTGTTAGAAACGAGTAAAGCATCCACTTAGGGGCAGGCAATAAAGTGACTACCTTCCATTGATTGGAGAGATGGATTTTAATACTTTAAAATTGAAACATGAGATGATTGTGATGATGATAACATCACATGGAGTGAAGTGGAAAGGGCTTGAATTATAGAAAGAAATATGTGCATTAGGACATAAGTAAGATCATCTGTTGGAGCTTCAAATTCAAGAATAATAATAAATCTCGACGATGAAAAGTGTGGGCTGAAGATGAAACTAGTAGTAAAGTTTATATTTTTGGAAAATCACTTGAGTTCCCACTAGTGCACCTAGATTTCCACCTCAACAACCTCTCAATCTAGAATATCATACCAGCTGGCTCTCACTACCCCTCTTCACTTTGATACTACCCCAGCTGGTTGATGGTAGCCATTCCACCGAGCCCACAACTACTAGAAGCCTGCCACCTTATCCTCTTCATTCACCTTATTGATCTCTGGGATCATTGCTCTGGCATCGTCAATCCATAAGATGTCCTATTTTACTTAATGTTGTAGCTAATTTTCAATCACTTATTTTGTATGATTCCTAATAATTGTTCTCCTAGAATGGCATTAATATTGAGCAGATAATGAAATGAAGAACCCAACCAATTCTCTTCAATTCCTATCAAGACAACCCTTAGCAGAATTTGTTACATAAGTAATTTAGCCATCCAAACAATTTAAACATGTATTTTGGATAATTTTCAAGTTACAAAGATAGGTTTTGCAAGTTTGAATCCAAAAACAAAAAAAAAAAATCTTATTTTCCTAAACTAATTTTGTGTGATAATTGTTATTTAATACTCCTCAAAGTTATTTCTTATTAAGATAATTTATTCTCAAGCACCGTTCTTTGATCAGGAGAGCACTATGCAACTGAGGTCGGCTATCATTTTGATAACACTAAGATGTACATCCTCCATTTGAAGTTATAGTAAACTAACAATACAAAAAAGAATTGTCTGTGACAACCTCTAAAAGAGATGAGAAGCATGGATAAAGTGAAATGATTTATAAGATCCTTAAAAACAACAATAATAATATCAAGAGACCATAAAAGAAGAAATACATAACAAACCGTTATATTTTTCATTAAAAAGAACCAACAACAACAACAACAACATCAAGCCTTTATCCCACTACGTGGAGTCGGCTACATGAATCTTTTTTCTCCATTGTGTCCTATTAAAAGTCAAATTCTCATATAAATCTAATAAAGAAAGGTAATTCATAATATTTTCTAACCAAGTCTTTTTAGGTCTACCCCTACCTTTCTTAACACAAGTCAAATCTAATGTCTCTACTCTCCTAACCGGGTCATCGGAAGACCGCCTTTTTATGTGACCAAACCATCTAAGGCGACTCTCTCTAATCTTATCTTCTACTGGAGCTACTCCAACCTTTTCACGTATATGCTCATTTCGTATCCTATCTCTAAGGGTGAGGATTATAAAAAATATAATAACTACGGAATATATTAATACATGAAGTCTCTGAAGCATAGATAATATAAAAATTGAAGTAGCTACATATTACATGAAATAAATAAATAAAAGATAACAAAGTGCGTCGAGGACAAAGCGATCCGATAAGTTGTGAAATTATATTTGGAATATATTAAAAAGAAACTTGTGGTTCACGAAGCTCTTGCTAATGAGTAGGAATGGTGATCCACAAACCTCAATTTAGGATTGATGTTCTATCATCTATGGACTTAGTTGTGGAGGCTTGTAGATGGAGTGATCTCTGCAAATCCTAGCATAATTGAGGTTTTCACTATTTAGGATTCTTCCATTTGGGAGTTTTACTGGAATATTTATATTGGATGGTAATAAACATGAAACAAAGTTCTTATAGTCATTTGAATTAGGGTTTCCAAAATGAAATAATGCTACTAAGGAAACTAGAAACAAGATAAATAAGAACTAAGTTGGAACTTATTTAGACGATAATGAATTATATTGCTTATGCTTTGTTCTCCTTTTGATTTTTCTTATTGCTTTAGTTGTTGACTTGTTGTCTTTTTTTCTCTTTCTCATCACAAGCATACACAAAGATACAGATATGTAGATGTGCACACACATACACATGTTATCCTCCCCTTCCTTAGATCATAGAGTGAATGGCCCTCCTCTTAAAGGAGCTGAAGTGCCTGGTCATCTCATGTGATAAAGTTCAAAGTGATCCCTTCTTACTTTTTGGCTCCTCCTTTGATAGTGCAACCTCTTTGTTTGGTATAGGTCCTTTCTAGAATTTATGTAGGTCTATATAAGCCTGTGGGCCTGTTTTAACTCTTCTAATTAGATTAGGATTAGCCCAATTATACTGAAACATCCTTTGATTCACCCAATATCCTAGCAAATAATTGTTGGAGATCTTCCTTGATCAATAAACAACAAATTTGATCTAAGACCACGGATCTTAGTTATTTTAACAATTAGATTCCACAATATGGATCTAACAACTAGCAAAGATACAGTGGCTATAATTGCTAAATGTATCCTACTCCCTTTGTTCCATTCTGCTAGCTAAATGAACTGTCAGGTTAAGCTTAGGATTCATTAGTTGATAAAATTCATGAATCTGATAAAATGTTATTGTTAATACTATGCCTCATATAATCATATACTTACAACTTGTCCTCTTAGTTAAGTTTAGTTATTTAAACCATAACAACTTATAAAAGGGCTTATGGGAATTCAAGCTTCGCATGTTTCTTTTGTTGAATTAAGGTAAAAGAATGTAAAATTAATGAAGCAAAGTTCATCAGGAAGGAAATTACATGTTAAATTAGCGACAATTCTCAATAAGCTTATCAATAAATGGTTAGTTGACTGATTATCAACTGCAGAACTCCCACTTGGAGAAATGTCGGAAGTATTTTTCCTCCTTTTTTTATTATGGTCTGCCAAACGTCGACGACAACTTCTTTTCCCTTCATCAAACTCTTGAAGGAGGTGAAATCTATAACATAGCAAAACAAATGTCAAGAAAAAATAAGTATGTGGTACTGCAATATTTTAACAGAGGTTTATATATATATATATAAGGCTAATTCATAGAAATAATAGCAAGCATCAATTTACATATTTTTGTTAAAAAAAATGAAACAAGTAGAAAAATTTGAACTTTTCAGCAAAAATGGTGAAATTTTTCATCTAATGTAATTATTAAATATTTCTAAACCATAACAACCATCATTTTAGAAGTCTTTGACGTCTCATTAATACCTACAAGACTCTAATACCCTAAAATTTTGCATTTGATAAGAAATAGAGCAAAACAAACCTTAGAATCGTGTTTAATGCACTACTGCTAAACTTTCATAAATATAATAGCTATAAGAAAGTCAATTGTTCTTGTTGATAACTCAAGAATGATCCATATGATGTGATACCAAAGATTTTAGTCCTAAGATGATAAGGATCGTGATAATTAGCCTTATGTCAACTAGTTGGCATTGTTTGAAATGATAAACATTCAAGTTTGGAAAAGAGGTCCTAAATAAATACTCTAGCCCAAATACCCTTCATTTGCTAATGCAAATTTATTTAGAGCATGTCGATAATATATGGTTTTATCTAGATTTAAAAGCCTTTGTGTTCCTTCAAGTTTGTTCTAGGAGTTGAGTTCAAGTAAGAAAGGTCTTTTGTGTTCGTTTACAAACTTTTCAAATTTTACAATGCAACAATGTCCAAATAAGGTATAGAATCAAGGTTAATGAAGATAATGGTGAATAAAAATTGGTGGAATTTCTGGCTTAATCGTTCAAAGCACTGATCACTTGTATAAAGGAAAAAAAATCACTTGAGAGCTTTCAGCTAATCTTTGATGCATGAAATAACTAATAAAACTCAGCATGTAAGTTGATAGATGAGGAATGACTAAACATGACGAGCTTCATTAAATGCTCCTGAACAGGAACTTGCGCAACTCTTCCATCATCTCATCCATGAGTTATTGACTTTCTTATGTAAAATCATTTAGAGAATATAATATGATACACTTGATTGTGAATGTAAGTCACTCTGTTCTTTAAATATTGTTTAAGTTCATTTATAAGCTCGTAGGTACTTATTTGCATGCCCATGAGTTTGCATTTTCAATACTTCTATAAAATTTTGGGTATCAAGTTTTTTATTTGTTTTTTTTTTTCTTCCACGTTCTGATCCAAACTCAAATTTTAATGTCAAGAACAATTACCAATGGGACAAATCCAGCAATAAAATATTCAGGCCAGAAGTCGAAAAAAAAAATCTACGGATATTAGATGGATGTAATATAAGAACATGAGCATGAAAGTTTAAAAATCAGATTACTAAACTGAATGAATGGCTGTAGTTACATATTACCAGATCAAATAGCTTTATAATAGCAACCTGGTATAGGTAAGGAAGAAGTTAAAGTACTAACCTACTGCATTGTTGACAAAAACGCTGTATAATATTCCCAATTACTGCACTGCTAGCCTTAGCATGCACCTCGCACACTTTATGACGCCTATGGTAGTCTTTGCATTGGCTCAAATCAGCATCACAGCCCTCCACCTGACACTTAGGATGGTTTAAATTGCTAGCCTGCTCCAGGCCCCTCTTACCATTTTTCATTCCTCCAACATCCAGATCATCTTCCATAATTGGATATATCTGACCGCCAAGCTTTAAAGTAAGAGACCCAACTTCATCACATTGCTTATCATCTTCAACAACCAAAATCCGTCTCCGCTTGTCCGCTTCACCTAGTCCTTTCCCAATGATTCTATAGTTACACTCATCAGAGCCAGTCAATGAGGTGTTTGAAACACACACATCATGGCATGGCTGCTTGTTGCAATCTAAAGGTCTGGGGTTCACAGGAACAGCCACAAAACCTTCTCCATCCCATGTCCACTCATTTAAATCCCATTCCTGAGTCTTCTGTTTCTGTCCTCTTGAAGAATCGGTAGAGAAAATTTGATGGATATCCCCGCCCATGTCAGCCTCCACCTATCCAAAACACACACGAAGCGCTTGGACGGAAAATCAGAACCCCACCAATTCGTAAAGTTCAAACAGGCCGGCGCCCGCAAATTACGGGCACAACCAAAACCGTAGAGGTAAACAAATCCTAATCCGCCTCACTTCGTCCCCAGAAATCCATAATCAAAACGCCGTCGCATCCGTGAATCCACACAAAAGAAATCCACATGTCCAAAACAAACCTCCCAGCAAACCCCACAAAGACTACAGAGTTCAAGACCGCCAAAATCAAGCAAATGTAACCCTAGCCCACAACAGCTGACTCTAGACTCCAAATAAATGTCTCTCCTAAACACAAAATAACAGAGAACAAACCAAGATACAAAGGGTCAAAAACCTAGCCTCACCGAAGATCGTTTCAAAGCTCGATCGTTACAAATTGTCAAAACACCCCAACGCAAATACCAATTAGATAAACAACCAGCTCGGAATCTCAGCAACGCGAGACAAGCGCGAAACTCAAGCTATAAATCATTGAGACCTGAATCCCTACGAGAATTTCCACTCCCAAGCTACGTAATTAAAACAAACTAACCACGACAACGTCCCATACCTAGAACAGAGCACAACAAAAGAGCAAATCCATAATCCCCACTTCAGACTCCCCAATCAGAACAACGCCCTGCCGCGATCGATATCTCCGACGGAAGAACCGCCGCCCCCTCTCCCGCCGGAGAAACTCGAAGTGGGAGCTGAGGAAGAATTAATGGAAGGGAGACACGTGAATAATAAAATGGTTCTTCGGAGAAATAGATGCGGTGTGAGAAGGAAGGAGAGCGAAAGCAGTGACAGATTCTAATATGGTACGATACTACGCTTTACGGTCCAAGAGTTAGAGAAACTTCGCCGTGCGAAACACAATAAAAAACATTAATTTATATAAACTCAGCGCTCAACTATTTAGACTAAATTTTATTTATTTATTTATTTTTGAAATAAATTAGTTTTTCTAATCTTCAGTCTAAATTTATAAGAAAAAATTGAGTTCAGTAAATTTGATTAGAATGAGATTTTAGATCTTGTTTGGAATAATTTCTTTATCATTTTTTAAAATAAATTTTTAGTATAATTTTTTAGTATAAAAAATTATTTTAGAAAATAATTAGAAAGTTGTCTTAAACGAAATCGGGTCTATAATTTTTTTACTAAAAAATTGTTTTAAAAAATAATAAAGAAGCTGTCAAAAATAGAGCCTTAGGATTATATTTATTTTTAGATAAGATTAATAAAACTATAATGATTGATATGATTACATAAAGTTCATTTGATATAATATTTGAAGTGAAATTTTCAAGAATTAAATTCAAGGTAATATGAATTTCTACTTTAACAAATTTTTAGTCAAATTGAATGTCTTGACGAGACAAAACAATCAATACTGCAAATGATCTGATTCAAGTCCAAATAAGTTCAACTAAAGCACTTGAATTATATTTTGAAGCTTTTAAATATAAATTGATGCATCAAATGACATACAATTGTAGTATGCTTACAATTAAATTGAGTGGCACGACAAGACGAATCTAAAAAGCCCAAAATCATTTATATCTGACATTTTTAAGGTATTCAAATGTTTGATAAATGATATATGATCAATGTGATTAATATGGATTGTACGAGGAGTGATTTTGATTATGGTCAAATTTACAAAATTACTCATCTAAAAAAAGCCTATGAATAGAGACAATTTATAAACAAAGGGTGATTTAAGAGCTAAGAGAACTAAAGAAGTCTTTTGCATTTTATGGCTATCATTGTTGACGATCACAACCAGTAATTGCCGCCACCAGGGATGTAATCAATTCAAGTCGAGCTTAAGTCATAGCAAACTTGAGCTCGACTCGTCACTCAAACAAACAACTCGAAGTCGTGCTCGAGCTCTAGTCGAGCCTACTGAATGCGCTCAAACAAGACTCGAGCATTCGAACTCAAGCTCGAGAGCTCAACTCAACATATAGTTACCGGCAGGATTCACCAACAAAGTTATGTAGTTGCGTACTGCGGTGGAGCCATGAAGAGGTTGCAGGAGTGTGCTATGCTTCGCCAAAATAACAAGATCTCAAGAAGAAGGGGGGATCGGTCCCCCTCTCTCTCTCTCTCTCTCTCTCACTCTCTTTCTCTCTCAAACAATTGCTTAAATTGCATGATAATAGATGATATGACATTTTTTAAGTGATGCACAATTATTTTAAATGCGATTATTAAATGCATAAGATTTTAGTGCCCATTATTTTAAATACTTATTTCAACTAAAAAATATTTTTAAATACTTAACGTAATTAATTAAATCACCTTGCGAGCAGAGAAGACGAGTTTAAACAAACTCAAATTGGAGCTCGTTTAGTATTCGAGCTCGAGTTTGAGCTTGTGGCTCAATAAGTTCGACTCACGAGCTTGTTAATAGGTCGAACTCGAGCTAAATCATGAGCCATTGCCAACTCAACTTGTTTACACCCCCAGTCACCACTATCTCAAGAATCTTATTAAGATTTTGTGTGAAAGAGAGGGTCATTGCATTTCCTAATATATAGTAGATTATTTATTGGGTCACCCCTCATGATTATCCCTTTTCTAATTTTTTACGTAAAAAATTTCTCATCTTGCACAGCGTTTTTGTATGTGCTGAGTTTTTATCAAAAACTAAGACATAAAATATACGCTATACTATCACAAATTTTCTAACATGTAACCATGATTAAAATAACTCGTCTAGTCCTAACACAACCTTTTTTTTAAATCATATTATTTTAATATATATATTTAATATCTTTACATTATCTTTGCACAATGGTGTTTCAAAGATAATTAGCATTCGGCACAATTTCATAAATTTTATCTAAAGGACTGTATTTATTAAATAATAGCATTATCTCTCACTATAGATTGCATGGAAATGTATTTATCGTTTAATAAAAAAATGTATTTTATTATTTGGAATGGTCAACAATTATTTGAAGTTTTTTTAATCAATTATTTGACCATCATTATCAATAAATATAAGAAGTATTAAGATGTCTTTTATAAATACTAAAAAAATAATTTAAAATTAGCATTTAAATCTATCATCGAATCTAAGTGAAGTAAACGGCCCTCTAACAAATAAATTACTAAGGTCACAGATGGTATAAATGTAAAAAACTAATATTTGAACTATGAATTTGATATAAGAGGTATCGAAATATATTTGAAGTTGTTTGGATGAGTGTTAAAAGAATGGTGGTGATTATAATTTTTATTATTTGTTTAACATAAAGTAAAATAAATGTAATATAAAGTCAAACGATGCTGACAACGGTGGCGGTATGTGGCGGGGGACAATGGTGATCGGCCCGTGGCAGCAGCGTTTAATCAAAATGGCAGTGGTGGTGATCATCAGGTGGCGGGTGGTGGCATTATAGTTAGCTCACAAATCACCGACAGACCCGCATACAATCATCTGCCCACCCTCATATAAGAGAGAGAGAGAGAGAGAGAGAGAGAGGGAGATTTTTGCCTGCACCTTTATTCTGTTTTTCTCTACCCCGCGTATTGCGCGTCGTTCAACCACAGTCCTGAATCCCCCCCCCCCCCTCCCTTTAGGCTTTGCTCTTCCTACCGCAATGCTTACAATCCTAGTACACCAGTCATAGTCCCCTACAGCCCTACTCACGACTCGGGAGATGTTCCTACACCACCAACAGACCAAACCGGTCGTCACCTGATGCTCGCCATTCTCGCCTATTGGATTGAATGTAAGAAAAGTTTAGAAATTCCTGAAATTTTCTTCTTTTATTTTTAAAGTGAATGTGTTATTGAATATCAAATCATAGCTTATATGTGAATTATTGGTATGCTTTGTTAGGTTAAACTAGTTATTTGTTATTTACCTTTTTATACCGGGGTTTTTACATACTTAACACTTAAAACTATTCCATTTTCTTATCTAACACCCAAACTTTACTATTTAGTATTCTACCATCTAAAATCCTTTTCCTCATCAAAGCTAACACTCTGTAACCTCCCGTACAATACCTCACCTCCTGATTCCTTTGTTGGAAACGATGGCCTCTACTTCCTCGGTGGTGTGTGCTTCATTGCCTCTGAATTGTCGGTGTGACAATTTGCTCACCATATGGGTTGGTACTCAATCCAATGAGTCATTCGCCAAAGCCTAGAAGGCTGACGCAACTTCGACCTCCCGATGTAAAATTTACCTATTGTTGAAGCTCTGGTACCTCTGCATCACTTTGATCGAGGCACAAGAAATATCGACGCCGACGATGGAGATATGTTTGTTCATCCGCGCTACTCTAGACTTCTCTTGTCTTCTTCCTCATTCAAACTATGATTTTTCTAGCATTCATCTGCTCAGGAGTCGTGTGGGTCTCCTCAATTTGCTTCGGTGCGTAAGCTTATGTTTTAGGGAGTCCTTGTGCAAGCTTGGGTTTCAAGGAAAAGCTCTCATTTTTATTGTATTGTGCCGCCGAGATTGTGTAGGCATAGATCTCTTATATGTGATTCCACAACAATGATATTGAACCACCTGTAGAGTCGCTGGGCCAACCTTCCTCCTGAACTTCTTTGTGATGTGATTAGAAGATTGGAGGCAAGTGAAAGTACACGGCTTTCAAGAAAACATGTTGTTGCATGTGCCGCTGTCTGCAGACCATGAAGGGAATTATGCAAAGAAATTGTCATGAGTCCAGAGCTCTCCTGTTAGTAAAAAGAAGTCGACTCACAACCTATACATAATATGTAATTCAATGGATCCCGAAAACATCTCAAGGTCAAGCAACACCCACATTGGCAAGCTGAGATCAAACTTTTTAGGTACAAAGTTTATAGTATATGATATAAGAATGTTGCCTCTCTATGCCATCATGGGACAACAAGCCGCATATTTTACTCCAAGAAAGTCTCACCTAAAGTACCAATAGGCAGCTACAACATAGCCCAAGTCTCATATGAACTTAATGTACTTGGCATTCGAACCCATTTCCCTTCATCTCTTTATTTTCATTAATCTTAGTCGAAAGCGACTTAATTCAATCCAGTCGGCCTGGAGTAGATGAGTAGCGCTGGCAGCGTGCGATTGGGATGTTCACACGAAGAGGAGAATGATCCCACGCAAAGCAAAGTAGGCATTTCGGAAAGGGTCGGGGTGAGGTATTTAATTTGACGGGAGGTTACAAGGTGGTAGTTTTGATGAGGGCAAGAGTTTTTATATGGTAGAATAGTAAATAGTAAAGTTTGGGTGTTAGATAAGTAAATAGAATAGTTTTAAGTGTTAGGTACCCTTTATATATTGAGTTTCTCACCATAAAAAAAGGCCGGATCTGCCCCTGGTTATAGTGAAAAAAAAAACCTTAGACAAAATTAAGTGGATGAATTTATAATATGACAAAAATGAACTAGAGAGTGAAAAAGAAATTCATTAAAACTTTAAACTATATTCATTTCTTATCAAACTAAATACTCAAAATTTGAATTTCTCTACATTTAGAATGTTTCATATTCCTTTTTCAATCCTACTGAAGACCCGACGTCCTGCCGAAAACTCAACATCCTGTTCAAGGCCCGACACTCGGTCCCTACGTCCTGTTCAAGGCCCGACACTCAGTCCCTACGTCCTGCTGAAGACCCGACGTCTTACTCTGGACCCAACGTTCAGTCCCTACGTCCTCCCAAAGACCTGACGTCTTACTTAAGTAACTGATTGTAACCTGATCACCCTTGGAGGTGATTCAGTCCTTTGTAACCAACTCAAAGTCTAGTGGAATCATTTTCAACTGGGCGAGGCCTCGTGGTTTTTTCCCTTTTTAAGGGTTTTCCACGTAAAAAATCTTGTGTTCTCTGTGTGTGAGCTAGTTATACGTACAACGTTAAGACGCAGAATTAAATCTCTATCGCCGCGTATTTTCTAGTCCGCAACATATATAAAGATTAATTTTGAAAACAATAACAGTGTGAATCATAATTATTCAATATAAATTAGATGATTAGGATTGTTAATTGCTAAAAGTGCAATTATTATGATAATTAGAGAGAATTTGAATTATTTTTTCTTCTCAGGACTCACAAGAATCAATGCAAATGTTTGAATACATTTATTCTCTCTATTTATTTAGTATATAACATGTAGGGTTTTAATTGATAACAATACTCTCTCTCTCTCTCTCTCTCTCTCTCTCTCTCTCTCTCCATCTTTAGCATATTAGAAACAATATCTTAAGGCCTAAACAATATCATAAACATTAGAACCTTAGTTCATCATTGATCATCCACTCCAAGCAGCCTATATTTAAAATAAATAAATAAATTCCACAATTTAGTAACCTTGTTATCTATTAACCCAACCTTACAATGTGGATAGCTCCATCTGTCACTTTTTTATGCATCTAATGGTAGATTTTTTTTTTTTAATATTACGCTTAATATTTGTAATTTAAGATAATTTAAGCACATTGCTCATCATTTGGTAGTTCTCACATTTATTTATTTCCTTAATAATGATTTCTTTTAGAAACTATCAGGTGTCCATTTTGTATATTGATTTCACCAATGTCTAAGTTTTTTGAAAAAATTATTGTGATTAAAGTACTAGAATATCTATGTTATGACTTATGATGAAAGCGGTTTGTGATTTAGACTTAAAAAAAACTCCCATAAAATGTTATTACATCGGGTCAAAATATGGGTTATTACAATACCAATAAGTAAATAAGTTAAATAATTAAAAAGTTAAACGGGTCAATTTTAGGTCAAAATTAAGTTAGCGAATCAATTTGAACCTATATTGGATAGTAGCCAAAACTCTCAACCAACATATCAAAGTGAGCTGCGTAATTCATATTCATCATGTTTATTCATGCTTTACAATATTGCACACTCTCTAATATCATGCCTTATTCATATTCATCTTTCATGTTTACAAAAAAAAAAAATCAAGACATGTGTTAGAATAATTTCACTAAAATGAAATTATCATGTGTGGAGTTCAAACATAGCTTGCATTCG
This sequence comes from Dendrobium catenatum, assembly GCF_001605985.2. Taxonomy (NCBI): domain Eukaryota; kingdom Viridiplantae; phylum Streptophyta; class Magnoliopsida; order Asparagales; family Orchidaceae; genus Dendrobium; species Dendrobium catenatum. Next base: position 1,277,733 of record NW_021318665.1, read on the forward strand.
GACTCTAATCAAAATAAGTTACATCGCATATACACAGCCTATGTAAAAATCTTGTACACAGTGTGTAAAAAATACATCACTATATACAAACGAAGTGCATGTAACAATTTCTCCACTAAAACGTTGTGCATAGGATAAATTTAGTGTTATTCTTACTATAAACTTTACTTTGTCACATAATTATGATTCACACACAAATGCCAATAATTTCTCCGTCTAGTGGCGGAGCCAGAAAAATTTATTGAGATGTAGCCTAAATTATTTTATTAAAAATTTTCCTCAGTTTTTTTCATGCAGGCTTAGGATCAGCATATATGTGCAAAAGTGCTAGTCATATTCTTTTTTTTTTTTCCTCAGGGGAGTACAAACCCATCCTTCACCATCCGATGTATAATTTCATGCTTATAAACAATAGCCAAAGAAGCTTAAAAAATCATAAGAACGAACATATCCTTCTTCACAACCCTTCGAGGGAGGAGAAGGCTGGGCGTCGCGATAATTTCATGCTCCTAAACTCAAATCAATCAAACAAACAAAAAACCTCTCGTCTACTGACTGTTGTTTGCTCAAGCGCACGAGCGAAGGCCGTGAGGCAAGGGAGGAGAAGACTGCGGAACTCACTGGCACGCCGCACGCCTAACGCAGCCGGCTGGGCCTCGCAAGGCCGTCTTCTGTCTGTGCAAGCGTATGTGTGAGGGTCGTAAGGCAAGGAAGATAACTGAGGCTTGCAGAATGTCCATAGGCGAACTGGTCAACCTATGACTTAAATGAATATGGCTGGATTTTTTGGGTTCCCCCATGTCTCCGTCCATGGAAACATCGACATTAGTACTTAATTATTCATTAAGGAATATAATTAGTTAATTACTCATTCAGATTATAATAATCATATTAGAAACTAAACAATAGTGAGCAATATTAGCTTAATATATTAACTTTCAACGTCGCCCTATCAATGTGGTTAAGAGAACGTTCCGTACTTATTGATAAATAGGTTGCGTATGAGAGTGGGTAAACTCCGTCCGTTCTCATCAATTTGACGTGTAAGCTTAGGTGAGCTGTCAATAAATGAGCAAATTATTACATCCGTGCCCGGATTCGTCCGGACACTAATCCATACGTGCCACGTCACTAAAATACATAGGATCTAGTGTATTCGGATGAGGTGGCGCGTCTGGATTGGGTGTCCGGATAATAATTCGCCCAATAAATGGTGAGATTATTAGGTGCGGAGTGCTGACAGGGAGCACCGTCTGCAACAAGCATTGACGGGTGCTCGGTACTGCTCGGTACCGAGCTCCCCCAATACTTGTGCGGACAGTACGTACTCCGCACCTAATAATTTTTCCAATAAATAACACCATCTCTTAATCCAATCTAAATGAATGGTCTAATTTATTAAATAAATTGGGTTCTTGTTGATCAGCTAATTTTATTTTAACTTAATTTTTTTTTTCTTAGTCGAATTATATTCTTACTGTTGATCAATTAATCTAAATTTTATTATTAGCAAATTTTATTTTTTAATGAAAATGGGTAATCGGTTGAGTTGGGTCATTCGGGTTGCCAGTAGATCGAGTTCGAATCCACCATTTTGAGTCCTTTATTGAATGGGTCGGGTTCGAGTTATTTTTTTTTTTTTTGGATAAAACCCACTAAGGGACTTACATGTTTCATAACAAAAAAAAATTCCAGGTCCTCAAAGAATCAAAAGCTCTCTAAAATACATCATTTGAGGTAAAATCTACGAGCTAATGATTATGTCAAATGCAATACAAAAGAATTCAAAAAGGAAACAACCAACCAGCCATGAAGCAACCAGCAATGGAGACCTCGGGTTCGAGTTGAATGGATTTGGGTTGAGTCAAATTCAGGAAGGATCCAAACTTGACCCGTCGACTCATTTTGACACCCCTAATTGGATATGATTATATTATCTTATTAAACTCCACATTTACTTTTTTTTAATTATTCATGTTATAGGAATAAAACTTTACAATAAATATTTTATAGAAAATTATTTTGATTTATTTGAAAATTTTGTATGAATATAAATTGGATAACAAACAACAGTCACATGCTTATATGTGGATGATTTGCTTATAACAGGTGATGATGAGCAGATGATTGCAGACTTTAAATCAACTATGTTTAGAAGATTTGATATGACAGATGTTGGCCTCATGTCATTATTTTTGGGTATAAAAGTGCATCAGAAAGAGGATGGCATTTGGATTTGCCAAAAGAGGTATGCAAAAGAGCTGCTTGAGAAGTTCAGGATGAATCATTGTAATAGTGTTTCAACACCAATGCAAACTGGAGTTCATTTCACAAAAGAAGGAGAAGGAAAATTGGTTGATCCAACATTGTATAAAAGTTTGATTGGGAGCCTTAGATACTTGACAGTGACAAGAACAGATATTGTGTATAGTGGGGCATCTTGAGCAGATTCATGGAGAATCCATGGGAGTTTCATTGGCTTGCAGCGAAGAGGATTCTTAGATATATCAGTAGCACAGTTGAGTTTGGCCTTCATTATCAGTGCAGTGGAGACATGAGATTATTTGGATATTGTGACAGTGATTGGGCAAATGATCATGAGGAAAGAAAGAGCACAAGTGGATATGTATTTTATGTTGGTGATACAGCTTTTACTTGGTGCACACAGAAGCTGAAAGTTGTAGCATTATCTACATGTGAGGCAGAGTATATAGTAGCGGCGGCAGCGGCTTGTGAAGCAAAGTGGTTGAAGAATTTGCTGAAGGAATTTTTTGGAGAGATTGATGAAGCTACAACAATTTATGTGGACAACAAGTCGGCGATTGCATTGGCCAAAAATCCAGTTCAGCATGGCAGGAGCAAGCACATTGATGTCCGTTATCATTTTATTAGAGATGCAGTAAAGTTGGGTCACATTAGCTTGGAGTACTGCAGTACAGAGGTTCAGGTAGCCGATTTGTTCACCAAAGCATTGACGACACCGAGGTTCGTAAAGTTACTGAAGATGCTTGGGATGAAGAAAGTCTTGGTTTCAGGGGGAGATTGTTGGATATTTGCAAACCAAGCGACGCGCGATGCGACCTTAGTTTATTTTTAATTTTTTTTATAGACAGTTTTAAAAACTGTTTTGTGCCGTGTCTTAGTATTCTGAAAAACTATATGTGATTGGCTCTCTGTTTTGGTTTTTCGTTCCGGTGTGAAGGCCCGTGAAAGACTTGTTTTTTTTTTTTGCTCTCAGTTTTTTGTTTTTTTCCCGTGGAAGGAGTAAAGGAAGAACTGCAGTATTTTCATTTCTTCACAATTTTGTTATGTTTTTACTTTCGGTTCGATCAGGGAGGAGAAGACTGCGGAACTCACTGGCACGCCGCACGCGTAACGCAGCCGGCTGGGCCTCACAAGGCCGTCTGCTGTCCGTGCAAGCGTACGTGTGAGGGTCGTAAGGCAAGGAAGATAACTGAGGCTTGCAGAATGTCCATAGGCGAACTGGTCAACCTATGACTTAAAATGAATATGACTGGATTTTTTGGGTTCCCCCATGTCTCCGTCCATGGAAACATCGACATTAGTACTTAATTATTCATTAGGGAATATAATTAGTTAATTACTCATTCAGATTATAATAATCATATTAGAAACTAAACAATATTGAGCAATATTAGCTTAATATATTAACTTTCAACGTCGCCATATCAATGTGGTTAAGAGAACGTTCCGTACTTATTGATAAATAGGTTACGTATGGGAGTGGGTAAACTCCGTCCGTTCTCATCAATTTGACGTGTAAGCTTAGGTGAGCTGTAAATAAATGAGCAAATTATTACATCCATGTCCGGATTCGTCCGGACACTAATCCATACGTGCCACGTCACTAAAATACATCAGATACAGTGTATTCGGGTGAGGTGGTATTTCTGGATTGGGTGTCAGGATAATAATTCGCCCAATAAATGGAGAGATTATTAGGTGCGGAGTGCTGACAGGGAGCACCGTCTGCAACAAGCATTGGCGGGTGCTCGGTACTGTTCGGTACCGAGCTCCCCCAATACTTGTGCGGACAGTGCGTACTCCGCACCTAATAATTTTTCCAATAAATGACACCATCTCTTAATCCAATCAAAATGAATGGTCTAATTTATTAAATAAATCGGGTTCTTGTTGATCCGCTAATTTTATTTTAACTTAAATTTTTTTTTTGCTTAGTCGAATTATATTCTTACTGTTGATCAATTAATCTAAATTTTATTATTAGCAAATTTTATTTTTTTAATGAAAATGGGTAATCGGTTGAGTTGGGTCATTCGGGTTGCTAGTAGATCGAGTTCGAATCCACCATTTTGAGTCCTTTATTGAATGGGTCGGGTTCGAGTTGATTTTTTTTTGGATAAAACCCACTAAGGGACTTACATGTTTCATAACAAAAAAAAAAATTCCAGGTCCTAAGAGAATCAAAAGCTCTCTAAAATACTATCATTTGAGGTAAAATCTACGAGCTAATGATTATGTCAAATGCAATACAAAAGAATTCAAAAAGGAAACAACCAACCAGCCATGAAGCAACCAGCAATGGAGACCTCGGGTTCGAGTTGATTGGATTTGGGTTGAGTCAAATTCAGGAAAGATCCAAACTTGACTCGTTGACTCATTTTGACACCCCTAATTGGATATGATTATATTATCTTATTAAACTCCACATTTACTTTTTTTTAATTATTCATGTTATAGGAATAAAACTTTACAATAAATATTTTATAGAAAATTATTTTGATTTATTTGAAAATTTTGTATGAATATAAATTGGATAACAAACAACAGTCACAAAATTAATGATAACAAACAACAGTCACAAAATTAATTGAAATAATGAAGCAAATTAACCATATTGTTTAAAATTAAGGAAAGTTGCATATTCAAATGAATAAAAAAAAATGAAACAAACTTCTATATGAATGGTTGCTTATAGTTGGAAAATAATTTCATGAAGTTGTCTCTAAGTGCATTGCACTATGGTCCTATAACTATTTTAAAGAAATTATATAATTGATATATCACCATAAATTTCAACTAATTAATATGAATATTGATTCAATTCAATATTCCAAGCATCCAAATCTTATAACTATAAACTTTTCATAATTTATTGTGGTATCATTTCACCTCTATTCCCATGTACTTATTGTAAAATCTAAAATCTTAATGAGATGAACTCTATATATCCAACATCACTCTATTTTGATTTCACCAATACATTAAGATTTTTTAAAAAATGTTATATGATTAAGAGGGATTGATATGGATCATATGATGAAGCGTTATTGTTTTGAATTGAAATTACCAAAATGTCCATATCCAAAAATTTATAATTATGCCATATTTTCACAAATTTGGGCAAGGTTAAGATGAAGCCAAAAAAGGGATTCAATGGGAGAGAATTCGTAATTCTGACTACTAGCACTTGTCAATAAATTTGACACTAGCCATTAATGATACCAACATCAATGATCAGCATTGGCAACATTAACGCACAACAATGCTAACAAGATTGACATCCACTGTTGAAACAAATGTTGATTCATACTATCACTAATAAGATTAAAGTTGGTCATCATCATCAACCACAACACATGTTTACCCCAACAAAGTTGATGCCTATCATTGAGGCCAACAATGATGTTTTGTCACTATTAGTACCAACATTTACACCGACCATCCCCAATAATTGTGGCTGCTCATCCTCACCAATAACATTGAAGCCTGCTATTAATATCAGCAGTAAAGTGGATTCCCATCGTCACCAACAATGTGGATTCCGATTATTAGCAATAAAGGTTGGTGCCCATAATTGAAAATAAGGCTTGATATGTCACCAAAAATTGCTTTGATCGAGCACGAATCTCAAGGAATACTCAAGTTGTAAACTTTCAAAATTATATTTGGGATCATATGAAATTCAATTTCCGCAAACTTATAGTCAAATTGAACATCTCATATATATGAACCTAATGACACCAAAATTGGTCCAATCCAAGTCCAAATGGGTCCAAATCGGGGGACCATGCCACATTTGGAAGGGTCAAAGCAATAATTGGATTACAAAATTATATCAAAATATGAAATTCTTATAGTCAAATCGAGCAGCTCGACAAGACAAATCCAACGAGCCCAAGATCGCAAAATTCCGACATCGTTAAGGCACTGAAACAATTGAAAAACTCTCTATGATTTGAGGAATCAATACGAGCCAATCGATGGAGCACTCAGAACCTATCCTAGATCTTCCTTGTATTTATGGGGTGTGCCACTCATAAAATTTTACAAATAGACCCCCAACTCTCTACATGAGGGGGACCTCTAAGCTAGAGATTAGAGAGAATTATAAGGCTTCAAGAGCTTCAGCACCATCGTCGGCAAACCCCCATCATTGTCGTTGAATCACTGTTTAGTCGTCGATCACCGTCGAACTTCCGCCCGGATTTTAGCTCTACCTTCGTTGGGCCATCGCTTGGCCACCGACTGCCACCGAACTTTAGCCCAGCCGCCGATCGTCACCGGACTTCTGCCTGGCCATCATCGGACTACCACCCGGCCACCGAACCTCCGCCTGATTGACGACCACCACTGGACTTTAGCCCAACCTTCATCGGACAACCACCTCGCTACCGACAGACTTCCACCCGGCTACAGACCGCCCCTGGACTTTAGCTCAACCTTCGTCGGACTATCGCCTAGCTGCCAACCACCGTCAGACTTCTACCCGATTGTAGTCCGTCGCCAGACTTCCACCCGGTCGACGATCACCACTGAAATTTTGCCCGACCATTGTTGGACCACCGTCTGGTCGCCGACCACAACTGGACTTCCACCCAGCTGTCGACTGTCGTCGGATTTCTACCCAATATCGGACTTATGTCCGTCACCGGCCTTCCGCCCGTCGTCGGACTACGGTCCTTCCAACCTTTATTGCCCGCCGACCACGGTCATTTCGACCTCCTTTGCCGACTATGGTCCCTCCGACCACCATCACCAGAATACGGTCCTTCCAACACTCGTCGCTCGCAACTACGGTTCTTTTGACCTCCTCCACCGACTATGATCTCTCCGACCACCGTCACTAAACTATGATCTTTTTCACCTTCGTAGACTGCCGACTATAGTTCTTTCAACCTCCTTCGTCCGCCGACTAGGGTCCCTCCGACCTCCTTTGCCGACTACGATCCTTCCGACCTTCGTTGCCAGTCAACGATCTTTCTAACCTATGTTACAAAACAGTGGTCTTTTCGACCTTCGTCACCCACCGACTATGATCCTTCAGACCAAATGAACATTTCAATAGTTATTCTTCAAATTACCACCATGTAACATGATGTATATTATCCACATCAACCCAAGAAAGGGCCTCATTTGTAATCGACTGCAAAAAAATAATGGATTCATTCAAACTGGGTCAGGCCCTGTGGTTTTTCCCCTTTTCAGGGGTTTCCACGTAAAAACTCTGGTGTCTCTTATGAATGCTAAACCCTCTCGTTTATTTGCTTGTGTTGAATCTACGTACAAAGCTAAGACAATAAATTTTATATTTCTCTACTGCCGCGAATATCCCAGGTCGCAACAAGGCCAATATATGTTGTCTCCACTAAAACCTATATTTATTGTCTCCAATATCGATGACATCCGTTGTTTGTGATAATGTTGACACACACCATGATCATTGACTTCAATGCCCATTATCCCCAATAAGTTAATATTCCTTATGAAAGGAAGGTGAGTGAGCTGGTGTTCTGGGGAGGATGAGCTCCATAATCGAATGGTCCCGGCATGACAAGCTCCATGATTGGATGATCGCAGCGGGTCAAGTTTATTTTTTGTCCTCCATTTTCTCTTTATATAGAGGCCAATGTCATCTTATGCATCTATGAGAAGTTATGAGTGTAATTCTTCATAATCAAATCATAATAAACATTATATATGATGATGTATGTATCAATTGCATGAACATATATATAATTCTCATGTATATAATTTAGATGTTCTAGTCAGCTTTTTAATTTAATTTCTATTTTTTCATTTTTTATATTTGTATAAATTTCACATATTTCTCGACAATGGCTTTCCTCTCCAAAAATCTAATATATTATGATAGGAAATAAATAATGTAATATCATTTCGTGTTCATTAGGCTTTTAGCTGAGATTGTTAAGTTCACAGGAAACCTCACATTCAGAGCCAATCAGCAATTGAATAAAAAATCTTATATGATAAAAAAAATTATCTAAAAATATTTTTGTTTCTTTTTATGTAATAAGTATAATTAATTTTTTTAATGATCATGCTTATCTAAATCATTTTGAAGTTACTATAATCTTATGTGTTGTGGGTTAGAATATACACGACGATAGAGTTGTAATTTTACGTCTTAGCGTTGCACGGATATTCAGCTCACACACAGAGAACATGATGCACTCAGGATCGTTATCACCGCGAGGAAGAGACCTGCAGGGAAAAATAAGAAACAAAGAAGCAAGCCAATAGAACAGTAAAACGCGCTGAAGGATTTTCTTTTTCAGGCAAACTTCTATTGAAGACGGTAACAGGAATTCTGTAAAATTAACAACGTGTCCATCTCCCTCTCCACTATGAGTATATGTAATTTCCTAGTCTTGATAATAATACTATAAGAAAAATACTAAAGTTGGTCTAACAACCAAAAAGGTAAAATAGTACTGTAGTGGTAAAATGAGGTAACGGTGGGAGTGGAGATTATCTGGTCAGCTAACGGAATTGGTCCATGTGGCGCAGTGATGCACTACATCAGAACACTAGATTTTTTACATGGAAAACCCTTGAAAGGGGAAAAACAAATGGGCCTAGCCCAGTTGAAAATGATTCTACTAGAATTTGAGTCAGTTACAATGGGCTGACTCGCCTCCGAGGGCGATCAGATTATAAGTAATACTTGTATGATAGAAGTCCGGGTGTCAGGTGATGGTTTGGCAGAACTTCGGGCCTTAGATGTGAAAGTGCTCAGACGACACGAGAAAGTGCTCTGATACTACTTGAAAGTTCGTTAGGGATGTTAAGCCCTATAGAACTGGCTCAAGGCTAATAATGAGATAGAGAGGTGAATCAGTATTTAAAACAAACATAATCTTAAATCCAAAAACAAGATTCACCACAATCAAAACCAACGATGCGGAAATTAAAAAAAAGTAAGTAATAAAGAAAGAACACACCGGATTTATAGTGGTTCGGTCAAACCTTGACCTACGTCCACTCCTTGGAGGCACCCTCCAAGTATTAAACTAAAATAGTGTCTCTCCTTTAGCCCCCACAGCTAGGCGGAGAAGCCCTTACAAAATCACTTCCACCTTCCCCGGTGCGGCGGAGTCGCCGGGTCCTTTGACACCAAAGAGATCTTCTTCTTTGGTGAACTTTCCTCGAGACAAGCCTTGAATACGACGGTATTAAGATGCAAGCTTTCCGGAGCAACCGTGTGGAATCCCCCTCCACACTCCCTTGAGTCCCCCCTCATAGGATCTTCTCCCTCTCTCAGACTTCACCCGTTCCTCACTCATCTTCTCCCTCTCAAACTCCACCCTTTCCTCTCTCCCTTTCAAGCTTTCTCTTCAAGTTTCCCCCATAAGAACGAAGCTACTATGGCTGCCAAAGACACTTACAAAGGTGCCTTGACAAAGCTTAAATAGAAGCTCTCAAAATGAGCCCATTAATGCAAGTTGCCGACATTATCGTCCAGGATGATACTAATATCGTCCTGTATGATTAGTGCAATTTAAGCCCAATCAGCCGGGACGATTTGAGATGATCAGAAGAAGTTTGTTCATATCATCCAGGACGA
>NW_021318665.1:1288686-1334158 GCF_001605985.2 Dendrobium catenatum
AGAATTTAGTGATCTTAGGCTCGTTGGATTTGTCTCGTCAAGCCGCTCGATTCGACTATAAGCTTGTCATATTTGGAAACGGTTTGGTAACTCAAACAGTGGTACGAAGCTTCCAACAACACTTCGGGTCCTTTATTTGGACTCATTTGGGCTCGGATTGAGTCGAATTTGGTGTCGTTGGGTTCGTATTTCCGAGACGCTCAGTTTGACTGTAAGTTCGCTGAAATCGGAGTTCATATGGTCCCAATTTTAATTTTGAAAGTTTCCAACTTGATTTTGCATCAAGATTCGTGCCCGATCAAGATAATTTTTTGATGATATATCATTATGAAATCTTATTTAAATTTTATGGATTTCTAGTAGTTGACATATAGTTTCAACGAAGACCTTATGTGTGAACTACTGACGTACTTTAATAAAGAAATGATCATTTATGCTTATGATTATAGAGATTGCCTTGGCATGTAATCTCATCAGTCTTTGACAACTAATATTTCTCAAGTGTTCCCAATTTGAGCCATTGGCCCACTGCAATTTATTTTATTGTATACTTTTCAAGCTAGGACAATTTCTTATTAGGGCTTTCAAAATCAGGTTTCGGATCGAGTTCGGGTTGAATCCGAATATGACTCGGCACTTTTTTATCAGGCCCGAACCCAACCCGTTTTTGCAAATGGGTCGGTTTTTTGGACCCGAACCCGACCCTCATCATGTATGTTTTACTAAAATATTTTTATTTAATTCCATTGATTTAGGGTTTAGGCAACATAGTTTATTATTTTTTTTGGAAAATAACATTTACTTATTTCATAATAATCTTCTAAAACCCTCCTAAATCAATTAAAAATGGTCTAACCGGGTTGATTTTGGATTTCCGGGTCAACCCGAACTTTACCTGGTTTTACAAACAGGTGGAAATCTCTAACCTGAATCCGACCCAGTTCGAGTTGACTCGAACGTGAAATTTTCTTGTTGTGTCAAATATTGACACTCCTATTTCTTATGCACTCACATTACTTCATAAAGTCATTCATTTCAAGCATACAATAGAAAAAATGATTGGTCAAGCTATGGTGGTGATAACATGGAGTTTAAAAGGCAATTATAAAAGTAAAAATTAAAATGAAATATATAATTAATATTTTATTTCATCCAACTTAGGTATATGCACAAATGTTTGTCAATAATTATTAGTCTTGAGTAGTTGGTCTCCACAACATAGTCATTGCTCATTAATGTGTTTAATCGACATAGGCGAATCACCCTTGTAGTCGAGGTAGGCAAATGCCCATCTTTAAAAAAAGTATTAGAGGAGATATTTTGCCCCCCCCCCCCCTCTAAAAAATTTATTTTGTCATAATTTAATCAATCATAAGCGTCCTTGTCCTTCCTTGTCGCTTTCGATGTTCAAGACGTCACCGCCTTTGTCTCCACACCCCTCCTTCCCAGTTGCATTTGACATTCAAGAGTCATTCTCAATTTGCATTTCGCGGCCTTCTCGCAAGTCACGATTATACCTTCTCCAACACACACCATTGTGAGCCACCATTTCCCATCAATGCTTCTTTATTGAGCTATAATTTTCACTCAAGCTCATAAGTCGAGCTTAAGTCTCCCCCCAAAGCCCATCCTGAAAAAAGAAGCTGCATCTGCCCTTGTTAATCGACGACTGAGAGTCATGGGCGGATCTGTGCTTAGCTGAGGGTGGGCAAATGCCCACCCTAAAAAAAAAATAGTGTAGAGGAGGGGCAGTTTTGGAAATTTGCCCCCCCTCAAAAAAAATTTTTTTTGCCCTAACTGTCTAGTGTCTTATATTGAGAAATAAATATTTGATTCTGTCCTGAATGAAGTCATTATATAACATTATCAGAAAATACAAAGTAGAATGCAAAGTTTGTAATTTTCTTTTTAATTTCATAAATTATGTTGTAATATAATACTTTGCTTTGAATTTTACTAGTGAAATAGATCTATATTTTTTGTATTTTTTTATATATCGAGTTTGCCCACCCTAAAAAAAAGGTCTGGATCCGCCACTGACTAAGACATGTCAAGTCTCATTTACTCATGGACTTTCTCTTTGCTCTATTTTTTAAAGTATTAAAGTAATTAAAATAACTTTCTCTTTGCTCTATTTGCCTAACCATCCTAACTTATTATGTCTCCTTTGTTAACTTTTTTTTATATTGCATATGAGCAATAAGATTTTCTTCAATTATTTTAGTCATTGTGCTTATCTTTTTAGCTATCTTGAACTGATCGCTTCAAGTAAGTGGCTTTTGAGGCTTATCCTTTTAATCATATTTTAGTAATAATATTGTGGGGTTGACATTATTCCATCACTATGTTGAATCTTTTGAACGCTTCAATCATTGTTTACATTCTCAAACAAGATAGGAAAAGTTATAAAATTCAATTTTAATGACCGTTAGGACTCAATTAAACAAATTAATTTACACTATAGAGCTATATATTTCTCTCTATTTTAATTCATTTGCATGAATCATTAAAAATAATGAACTTTTTTTGTTAAAAAAATAAATTAATATTAGTAATATTTTTAATATAAATCAGGAATTTAAGGCTTCATTTGGAACAATTATTAGGTCCTCGTCGGAGCTAAAATCGCGACAAAAAATGATAAATACCGAGCAATACCAAACAATTACGAGGAATACCATCATGTGAAGACCCAATACCGAGTTATACCGAGCAATACCGAGCAATACCGAGTTATACAAAAAAATATCGAGTTTTTCCTAGAAAAAACTTGGTATTTTTGTGTATAACTCGGTATTGCTCGGTATAGCTCGGTATAACTCGGTATTGGTCTTCACAGAGCGGTATTCCTCGTTATTACCAAATAATATCTAGCAATATCGAGCAAATACGGAGTTTTTTTGCGGGATTTTAGTGCCGACCGGACGTTCCTCTACGTCCGGTCGGAGGACCTAATAATTGTTCCTTCATTTGGGGCATTTTTTCGCTGTTTTCTATAGCAATTTTTGATTAAAATATCTTGAAAAATAATGAAATTGTGATCAAAAGCTATCCCAAATAAAATTTAAATATTGTATAAGTAAATATAAAAAATTAGATATTAAATATGGCGGTTTTAATTTTTTTAATCATTAGATTTATTATAAAAAGATAAAATATATGATAAAGAAAAAAAAAACTTACAGTTGAGAACACTAAGTCTTGATATTCTTCTTATCTATCATCTACAATTTCTTTTGCCAAATCCTTGTTTTTTGAAATTATTGTACAATCAAGTAATTGTCAGTACTATTAAATATATTCTTTTCAATATAAATAAGTAAATAGTCATTCATCCAAAAGTCTTCCATACGATTGCATAAATGATTCTTTATAATATTCATTGCAGAAAATACTCGTAACAGATTTTAATTATAATTAGGTAGCAATAAATATATATTCATTATCCCCTAACTTTAGAAAAAAAGTAGCAATAAATACATTTCATTCACAATATCTTGTTGAAATATCACGACGAGATCAACGAGGCATGCTGAGGTGTTCGAACTTTTATTTGGTCCGGTGAACATACATAGAGCTACGTTCTGCCGGTACTGAGATCGCGCCACGTAGCAGGCACAAAACGATAAATACCGAGCAATACCAACAATAACGAGAAATATTATTATGTCAAGACAAAATACCGAGCAATACCGAGTAATACCGAGTAATACCAAAAAATACTGAGTTTTTTCTAAAAAAAACTTGGTATTTTTTGGTATCACTCGGTATTGCTCGGTATTACTCGGTATTGGTCTTAACATAGCGGTATTTCTAGTTATTGCCAAGCAATACCTAGCAAATACCGAACAAAAATCGAGTAACTCAAGTGATGACCGAATGTAGAGCTACGTCCGGTCGTAGGACCTAATAAAAGTTCGAGGTTTTTCAGGTGGCTGGCAATATCAGTAGGGAACCAGTGGATCGGTGATGTGCTAAACCAACGAAGAAATTACGATTGAATATGGATGACGTGCAAAATTTTGATTGGATAAATATGATTTGTTATTATTATTTAAAATATTCAATATTATATGAATAAGTAATAATAATGAAATATATAAATTGAGAATTGTTGAGTGCTGTGAATGCCTTTTTACAACTATATCTCTTTAAGGCGACTTGCACTATCACTGATTAGCTTTTTGGTCTTCCTTTGCCTCATTCTCCGACTCTGAGCGGGAGCGGGAGTCTGCATGTCGCCGCCATCTCTATCGTCTCTATCACTCCATCTCATTCTTATCTCCTTCTCCAGTCACTCGGAGTCGGTGGAGGTGTTCTCATGGCCTTAAAGCATGCGGCCGAGAACTTCTCTAAGTCGCTTAAGGAGGAAGTGCGAAGATGGGGATCGATGAAGCCGACGGGGGTGAGCCTCAAGTACATGATGGAATTCGGTTCGAGGCCCAAAGATAAGAAGCTCTTGATTTCGGCGCAGTTTCTGCTCAAGGAGCTGTCTATAAGGATCGCTAGGAGGGCGATGGAGCTCGAGAACTTGCCGTACGGTTTGTCACTGAAACCCGCGGTTCTAAAGGTTTGTTTTCTAATCCCTTCAATATCTCGGTTTCTTCGTTTCATGGAGGTGATTTTGAGTTGGGTTTGCGCGTCTAGAGCATGCAGAGATGGGATTGGGTATTGGTTTGTACCGTTCAATTTATTTATATTTTTTTCATAGGGTATTTTACTTTTTGGAACGTTTTGCTGAGAAAAGGAGATCCAATGATTTTGTTTGGTTCTGGATAGTTTAGTCTCGGGTTTGTGCTCTTTGGTTGTATTTTACTTATTTCTTCCGATTACTTGGTTGTTAGATAGTGATGATGGGTTGCAAAGGTTAATCTGCGATGAATTTTCTTAGGTGATGTTGGTCGTTCTGTGAGTTGTATTGGGTAGCTGTTTCGTATGGGTTAACGTCTATTTTCTCATTGCTAGTTCTAAGGAACTATGGTTCTTGCCTTTCCTTGCTATGGCATGTATTGTGAGCAGATTATTCGATGCTCAATTGTTGTATTACTTCGTTTAAGGATTTCTCTAAAAAATTTATGCAAATTATTCTTGTTTTGTTTGAAGATATTTGTATATGCAAAGTTTTGCTATCCTGTGATAATCCAGTGTTAAAATTTTGATTTACAACTTTGTATCGGATCTAATGTTTTTAGTTGAAAGATACCATGGTCTTACTACAAATTTGGAGTTAGTTCAAAGAGTAGAGTGGGAAGAATGTCGTCTTAGATGGTTTGGTCACTTAAAACGTAGGCCTTTCAAAGACCATGTCAGCATAGTAGATGTATTAGATTCAGCCTATATTAAGAAAGGTAGAGGTATACCTAAAAAGACTTGATTATAATGTATTAAAAATGACTTTTTTATATAATTAGATTTAAATGAAATTTTGGCTCTTAATATGGCACGATGGAGAATAAAAGATTCATATAGTGGACTCCACATGGTGGGATAAATGTTAGTTTTTGCTATTGTTGTTGTTGTAATAGAGAGGGAAGAATGACATTACAGTTCAAAGAATCTCTTCAAGTGGGTTGGTTTACGGAAAGCAAGGTTGATTCATTGACAAAGAAAGGCAAATCAAACAGAGCTAAGAGAGAAATTTAGGAGAGAATTTTGATAAATATATCATGGTGAGATCTCAAGGAGATAGTTTTTGATGATGATAAGATGCCCTTTTAGAGGGATTAGTTAATAAAAATGCTTATAAATATTTAGTTTATTGTTTAACAAAGTGAGCTGGAGTTTTTGGTAGAAAGGTGAGGGATTTGGAGGGACATGGTAAAAGGAATGTCAAGACTAGTCTTGTTTGGGCTAGTTTGAGTTGATTTGCATGATGATTCAAATGAAGTAAATGGTTGGAAATGATAATGGAGGATTAACTTATGATGTGAAATCATGATCTGGAGTAGATGATAGAGTTTGTTGAGGTTGATGACCTTGCAGTGGCATGGAGAATAAGACTAGGTGCAAGGGAGTCTAAAGTCTAAACAAGGCCCGAGGGCTTCAAAGAGGTTATGGGTTGATTTTTTTTTAAGCCTTGAGTTGTGGATGGCTGGACTTGAAAGATGGCTAAGGTGTAGGAGAATATTCTAAGGTGATTTAATAAGAGTAACAATAAACATAAAATATTTTTAGCAAGTCTTGCCAAAATAGGTCAAGATAGGCTATCAAGCATCAATCAAAAGAGAAAATTTTTCTCCAATTTTTTTTAAACATTCAAAAGTTGAAAGCTTTTTGATGCAGGACTACTTAGATGAGATAATTATGGAATCATTTAGTCATTGCACAACTCGTGATTAGAATAATATTGGAATAAAATTAATAGCAATCTTAAAACGAAGAATCAAAACAAGTAAGGAGATATTTGCTTAGGCTAAATCACATGCTCCGAGTTTGAAACTTCAAGACAAATAAGAAAATAACACAACACAAGGTAGTAGTTTTCAAGATAATCCCTAATCTAACAATAAGAATTAGGATGCAATGAGGTACGCTCAAATTCTACAATTACTAAGCTTAAGCGAGAGCAAATAGAAGAGTCCGTCGTGACTGCAATCAAACCAACGAGAATTTAGACTAAAAGGAATAAGATGCTCGGGAGAGAAGAAACCTTCGTCAAGGGTTGGTGAAGATCCTCCATTCAATGCCTTCAAAATGTTCGTCGATAGCCTCGACCAAGTATATCAATGTACGCTCCAAATAATCCTCGACGGTGAAATCAACTCTTGGGTGCACGTCGAAGAACGTAGATTGTAGGATATCTACGTAGCCGTCTTCGTCCCAAGTTATGCCGTAGTTAGTTTCCGGATCCGCCATTCATGGACGAAGGGAGGTAGAATCTCCGTGGTGCTAAGGTACAACTCTCAAGTGGTGGCGAAGAGTGAACTCCAAGTTTCCTTCAAAAAAAAAAAAATCTGAAATTGTTCCGTTCAAAAATCTGAAATAATTCTGGAATTATCTCAGAAATCTGAGAGGAAATCTCAGTTTTGGTGTTGAGGGAAGGAGAACTTGAAGGATTAAGAAATAAGGAATTAAATCCACTAGAGAACCAACGGTGGAGAGGGAATTTGAGAGAGAGAGAGATGGCTAGGGAGAGGGGCGGCGGGATGAGGGTGGGATGGGGTTTGAATTCCCTAAATCAATTAATTGATTTAAGAAATAATTGCAGGCATGAGGTGATTGGGGAAATTCGGCCAAGTGGGGATTTGGAGTTTTGAAATATTTCCTAAGGTGTTGGAGTTAGGAAATAATTTGAGAGGGAATTAATGGGTGAGGGTATGGGGGCCGGCGGCATGCATGGATGAGGGGAGGGAATTGTGGGGACTTAATAAGCTTTCAAATTGAAATTAGTAAGATTGGAAAGTTTTGATTTAATCCCCTCTTAATGAAAATTTAAATAGGAGCTCATTAATGGACTTTTCTAAAATATAATTAGTATATTAGGAAATATTTTGAAATTCAAATATTTTAAATTTGAATTCAAATATATTAAGTCAAAATATGAAACAAATAAAAGAGGGAGGGGGAAGGGAGGTGGTCGGCGGCAAGGATGACAAGGCTGGCGGTTTGGGGATTTTTTTTTTTTTTGATGTTCTGTATTAATTTTATTCCATAAGTACACAATTTCCTCATGCCGGCACTCAATTTATTACCTCCTATTTATAGTTGACGGCTAAGGTTGTTAATACAGAATTAGCTACATAATTTGATTCATGATATTACATGATTAGGTCTCTACGTAGCTATCAATGTAGTGGGTGAGTCTAACTTGTGGATATTTTCCAAATTGTTAGCTGAGAACTTCAAGTGAGTTATGGTTTGAGTGTGAGTACCCTTAATGAGTGCTCTTAAATCTTAATAAGAACCCACAACCAATTGATGAGTACTTAACATCAGAAGACTAGTCCATTGAGACGAGTACAATAGCTTATCAATGAGGGCTGAATCTAACTTTTGGGCAACATATGTCATTCAAATTTGGGCACTAGAGGCTTTAGTCGGCTTCAAGCTTGTCAAGTATTAAGTTCAGGTTGTTCAAGATGGTTCACAATTAATAACTTTTTGAACCCGATTTATACTTTCTTAGTGATTTGATCAATCTAACCCATACATATAGGGGTGTCAATAAGTGAACTGAACCTGAATTGAAATAAATATGAGTTCAAGTTGATTATTATTTGGGTTAGATTTAGGTCTAAATTATTATGTGATTATTATTTGGGTTGGGTTTGACCTATATAACCTGAATTCAACTTGAAATTGAGTTGTTTACTATTTGGGTTTGATTTAGGTAGATTTGCACGACATTAGTTCAGTTCAACGGGTCATAGTGGCCTTTATAAGGTTGTGTTGATGAAAAAATGTCATGATCTATATATTAAACGTGTTATGCAAGTTGGGTCAAGTTAAGACATTTTTTAATTGATGGGAAGGAATGGAGATGATGCTCTGAGGAATCCTACAATATTGATAACTTTGACATTTCTTGCAGCAATTGAAAATCCTCAACACTAAAGTCCGCCTCAATGATAACTTATTTAGCATATGCCAGCAAGGTGTTGCTAGATCAAAGATGTTATCTTTGCTCATGTTTTCGCAACCCAAAAGGTTCTAATTCCAACTTCACATAGAGCCAAAGGAATCATCATCTTAGAGGTTGAGGCGACAAGGAAAGCAGCTCAGGAGAAGAAATCCAAGAAGCTTGAGTTAACAAAGATAGGCTTTGGTGACAAAGAAAATGAAACCATTTTTCATTGATATAGTTTCAGGCCTTGCTACTGCAATGAGGAGAAAAGAGCTTCGTTTAATGGGGTAAAGGATTTTTCCGCAACCGTTATCTGCTTAAACATCAACCATCTGCTATCGAGGTCCATGCTTAAAACTATGGCTTATGAACTTGACCTAATTATCTTCTCTAGTTGGCTCCATAAAAGATTGGACAACATGCTGAATAGTGATATTCACGTGGCCACGACGCAGAAGCTTATTTCCTATTTGTAGGCCAGCTTTCACCTGATGAAAACCACAAGAGTTTATATGCCAACTGCGAAAGTGAAGCAAAAAAATTTTGATAATGTAAAAAAATATGAGTTAGAACTCTCTTTAAAGTAAGGGGGGAATTTTTTTCACAATTTAAACCTGATGCCAAAAAAGCAAAAAGAATAGAGGCTGAAGTGACCATAGCAATTTTGAAGGATGAGCTGTCTAAAACAGTAGTCACCTTAGTGATGGCCTCTGGCCAAATAAAGGTAGCATTGAGAACTCAAAACCCCACATGAAAAATGCGTGAGTTTGCATTCTGCACTTCAATTACATGCTGAGCTAATAAAAATAGAAGTGATGTGAATTTTGATCTTCAAAATAATATAAAAAACTTTGAATCCGCTCTGATAGAGTACAAGTTGAACAGGAAGCATCTAGCATATATGTTGTTGGACATCAAAGCTCTGATAATTGAGTTGGAGACTTTGCTAAATAAATGTCTTGCTGAGAATGCAAAGCTGTAGACAAAGTTGAATGAGTCCTTGAATGAAGTCGGGTACATGAATAATTTTTTCAAGTCTCAATAATACATGGACTTAATGGCCAAAAAAATATGAAGCAAAATCTTCTAGGTTCAATTTGGATCGACTTTGACTATTTCTAATTAGTAGAAGAATTCTTTGAGGGAGATGACCGCTGAGATAAGAATGAGTAGCTTCGTTAGTGAGTGGTTTGGTGGCTAGATGATGTCATTCTTGTATCTTTTATTTTGATTTCTGTACTCATATTTTGTAAGAAAACCTATTGGCGCAACTGTAGTTATGGATTTGATACAATGAAATGAGAATTTTCTTTGAGTTTGCTATGTGATGCGATAGTTTATTGAATTTAGTATCTCTTTCTTCTTGTGATAGTAACTTAACTAATTTTTTGCTCGTGTATGAAGGAATTTTCTGAGTGCTTGGTAGTCTCCTCAATTTATTCTCGGCTTATATCCTTTGTGTATCTTCTTAGGATATGTCTTCATCTTGTATTTGATGTTTTTATTTTACATCAGAGCTTTCTTATTGGTTGGAGAAACCCTTATCGCTAGAGTGGACTTTTCTCCTTCAATACAGATGCAAAGGGGAAGTTTGAGTTCTAGGATTTGACTTTTAGTACTTACATATTTTTAGGATTTAACACATTGGGTCCTCTGAGTCAATACAAAGAATATAGTGAGTGTTGAATTAAAAGATAAAAGAAAATTGGTCAGTTCATTGAATGCAACATATTTTCTTGAGAAGAGTTCCCTATGTATTGTGAGTTGTTGCATTCATCATTCATAGCTTTGTATGATGAATTTGACAAGTTTGTGGAAGTGAGTTCCCATATTCTTAAATACGAGGTTTTTGAGTCAAATTTAGGCATAACTGATTGTGTTATATTCCAAGTTTGTATATTGTATTTGCGGAATCTTAGAAGTTTCTTCTTTCTGTTATGGTGGTTTTGAGTTGATGAGTTTCTTTTTTAATGATATTCGTCTTTCTTTATATGACATACTCAATATTACAAGTTTCAACAAAAATTTTATGAGATCGCACTTGCTATATGAATCCTCCATGCGAGGATGGGCTTGTTGATCTCCTCTATTGATGCCTTTGTTAGAGTCATTCTCCCTTATTAGCAAGGATGAAACTCCTTTAGTTTGCCCACATGAATGATCTCTTTAACGAGGCTGTGGTGGTGGTGAGAATCGTACATTTTGTGATCATGATTTGTATGGAAGATATAACAATTCTTCAGGTAAGGTGCAAATGAAATTGTGCACATTAATGTTGGTCTTTGAAAGTAATTGTCGTAGATGGCTTTTACAAGTTTAGCCAGTGAAACTCATAGCAATGTGTTAGGTACATCGATTATAGTGGTGACTGATACGCCCTAGGGTTTCACAATTTCGGTTTTGCCCTAATTTCCCCCAAAAGAGAGGAAGTTCTCCACCAAAACCAAAGAGAAAAAATCACAAGATTGTTGGGATGAAAAATAAGAACCTTTGCATTAGAAATCCAAGAGAAAACAAGATAAGTTTGTCCACTTCGAGAAGGACAAGATCTCTCACAAGAAAACCCTAGAAAAGAACAAGAAGGAAACTAGAAGAAGAAAACTAGAAAGAGAATACACTTTTCATAATGCCTCCAACTAAACCCTAATGGCCCCCTTCATACAATCCAAAAGTCCCTCACATCCCCAAATTACCCCCACTTAAGTGGGTGGGCCCCTTTTTGTCCAGCCGGTCCGCCCGCCTCCCATAGACCCGCACGGGTCTAGGATGGACCGGGTGAACCGGTCCATCAGTGACCTCTCCTTATTTGCGAGGTCATAGGTCAAAATACTTTTTTATTCGTGTCTTTGCACAAAAGCCTTGATATTGATGATGATGGTGATGATGATGCAACTTTTCGGCTGATTTTCTTTTGTTGATGCATGACTTATTTCTGTGATCTTTAGGTTATGGCACCGCATGGAGGTTGAATTCAAGGTCACAATGTTGTATTCCTCTGCATGACATAATTGTTGGCCAATTCAAGAATTCAACTAATGTCTTTGGCTATCCCAAGCCGGGAATATATCCAAAAGGACCTCAGAGGCCTTGAGTGAGTGCTGCTTGGGCAACATCATATTGTGATACGTGAATTATTAATACATGGCTAGGAATTTGTGTAACTATCTATTTAGCGGATATGTTTGACTTGTGGATATCTAGTTGGCAATAGCTTTGCCAAGTTTCGGTATGAGGTCAAGTGCCTATAGTGAGTTTTCCTAGTTAGAACCCCTAGTTGACTATCAAATACTTTGGACGATAAGTAGAATTTCTTGGGTGAGTATAGTTGGTATTGAGAGGCCAGTAAGATCTAATTAATGGGGTAGCTCGAGGCCTAAACAGACTTCAAGTTGGGTGCATATCATTATCGAATTGTAGTTGGTTCAAGCTGATTCACAAGCAACAACTTATTGAACTCAATTCATGTTCTTTTAGTAACTTGAGCAACTTGTCCTTAATAAATATTGTCGAACACTTAGATTTTATTTAGGGCTCTGAAAGCTTTATCTACTTCTGAAAGCTTTATCTACTTTTGTCTTCTGCAAAACCCTAGAGGCGACAATTATTGAATTGGGTGGTGGAGTATTAACATCATAACTCTGCCAATTTGGGTTTTAAATTATGCCCCTTTTTTAAATGTTCTTTTGTTTGATGTTATTTTAAAGCACCTAGGTACTTGGTTGTTTTTTAAACCATCTGCTGTCAAGTATTGTGAGCATAACTATTATTTACATGAAATATGCACACACCAAAACAGCATTGTTTCTATAGGAAATATAGTATTTTTGGTAGCTTTACCATCACATGCATATCATCTGAATCTAAGCCTAATTTTGCCACTTGTTACTTTTTCATTTTTAGGTCCGAAATTGGTATCTGGATTCTTTTCGTGACCTTCGATCATGTCCAGAAATTAAGGATAGAGATAATGAATTGGCGTTCACACAAATGATCAAAATGATCAAGGTGCGACATAACAATGTGGTACCAGCTATGGCTTTGGGCGTACAACAGCTAAAAAAAGATTTGGATCCCAATTTTGTTCCCGAAGATCTACAGGAAATACATCAGTTTCTCGATCGTTTTTACTTGTCAAGGATTGGTATTCGTATGCTTATAGGTTAGTGTTTTCGTGTTAAAAAATGGATCTGTTTGCTGTCAACATCCGCTTTTTCGAATTTTCTATTAATACTTTCCTTAGTTCATTACATACCTACCTAAAAATTGTCTTTTTATGCTTTGAACTCGAACCTGGTTATTATACTAATCAGTTTTGCTGTGGAAATCAGGGCAGCATGTGGCCTTGCATGATCCTGATCCTGAGCCAGGGTGTATTGGTCAAATAAATACTAGATTATCACCGATGCAAGTTGCCAGAATTGCTAGTGAGGATGCTCGCTGTATATGTTTTCGGGAGTATGGAAATGCGCCTGAGCTTAACATTTATGGAGATCCAAACTTCACCTTTCCGTAAGTTTTTACTTGTTTCTATTGACCACATAACAACTTGTGGATAACGCTAGCAGCTGATTATTCTTACACATGTATCTATCTGGCAGCTTTATGTTTATTTTTTCTCTCTAAAATCATATAATGTAGTGCAAATTCTTGTGCATATCATGTAAATTTTGGTTTGGCTTACTGCATCATCTGAAAATTTTGTATTTCTAAATGTATGTAATTTTGATATTCTTATGTTAGACTCTTATTACTGTGATGAAATTTTTTAATTTACTTGATTATGTATTTAATCATTAGCAATGCTCCACCATATTGAGTAGACTCATCTTTTCCATTGAAAAATTGACATTGCATGGTGTTCTCCTGAGCGCTGCATTCACTATAGTTTTTCTTGATTTATATATGATACCTAATTTTGCTTCTAAACAGGTATGTTCCTTCACATTTGCATCTTATGATATTTGAGTTGGTTAAGAACTCATTGCGTGCGGTTCAAGAACGTTTCATGTCTTCTGATAAAGATGTACCTCCTATTCGAATAATAGTTGCTGACGGTATCGAGGATGTGACTATAAAGGTATGCTTATAAGGTTGTCTAGAGATCAATGATTTTTGGAAATCTGCTTTTTTGTTTGAGTGAAAAATTTGTTTTCTTATGAGACGATTGCATTTATAATTCCTTCCAATTTTTATTTGGTATCACAGATTTCAGATGAAGGAGGTGGTATTCCACGAAGTGGACTTCCAAAGATATTCACATATCTGTATAGCACTGCAAAAAATCCACTAGATGAAAACCAGGAAGGATTGAGCGAAGCAGTAATCATGGCTGGATATGGCTACGGGCTTCCTATCAGTCGTCTCTATGCTCGATATTTTGGTGGTGACCTGCAAATTATCTCTATGGAAGGCTATGGTATGTGCAACACCTTCCTGGAATGACCTAATCTTTTGCTTAGTGTTTTATCTCCTTTGGTTTGGCTACTTTTCTCATGAAATTGGTGACATCCATAGTTCTAGAAAAGGTAGGATTAAATGCTCCACCCATCAGTATCTCAGCGTGTTTTTCTTCGACTTCAAACGTTAAACATTCTGGTTATTCCTGTTACACAGGAGCCAAGGACATAAGAAATTTAAAGATCATGCATTGGTCTGTCAATGCCTTGAAATTTTAAGGGATACTTGTTATGTGGTAATTACTGTGATTTACAGTTTAGACTGATTTCAGGGAAACACTGTTGTGGTTAGGTGGACAAGAAGGTAAAGCGTCAATAGATTTAATTGGTATCTGGGGCATGACTCTCTTTGGTTGAGTACATACACTTATAGAAGACATACATAAATTATTTGTGATTAAGAATTATTATCTTGGTAGTTCCAATGCAATTTTGGTCTTCATGGAAAAAAAAATGTGGAACATTTGTTTCAGAAGTTTAAGATGGCATTATTCTAACACGATTCAGATTGCCAACATGACTCAGATTAGGAAAACTATTATAAAAAAATCAAAACTCACTTTGAAGGATTTTTATTCTCTTTTTGAAGCCAAGCAGTCATTGAGTTTAAGCTTAATATATTTAAAGCTTATGATTTCCATTCACTTTGGAGCATCAAAAGCTTACCTCCATATTGTTTACTTCTAAAGATACTATGAATTTCTTTACAGGAATTACAATCGAGTAAAAGTTCAAAATAGTCCTCCGACTATTAGTAAATATTCAATTTAGTCTCAAACTTTCATTATAACCCAATTTAGTCCTCTGATTATTACAGAATGTCCCAATTTGATCCTAAGGCGAAAATCAACCGTTAAAATTAATCCCAACAGTTAAATTTGAGGATATTTTGGATATTATAGTGTATGTGAGATTAGATTATTTTTTATATTTTTTGTTCGCTATTATATTAAAATAAATATAAAAATCATAATAGAAATTAACCAACTAACAAGAGTAGATAATTATAAACGTGGTTAACTTCCATTATGATTTTTGTAAGAAATCTTAAATCTACCTGATTGGCACATCTATAAGTTTAGCTCGAGGATTGCTTGAAAATTGGATCGGCTACTGGTTTATATCCAACTTTGTATAAAGCAAACCAGTCACACTGGCTCTGATTGAATTTGAATTAAGTTGATCCTGGATTAGATCAAAATGAATATGCCAACCGTGGTTGGATCCGTTTGTTTGATGATGATCTACACTTGTAATTGTAATTAAGAAATGCGATAATGGCTGATTTTCTTTATCCATGTTGTCTTATTTTAGAAATGCTTGATATTGTTTACCATGTTTTCTATTGCAATTTACTTTCTCTGTTCAGTCATGCTTTACACTTTAATTACTGCAACTCCAATACAATTGCATTTCTTAGGGGTGTCAATTTCGGGTCACGGGTCGGGTCGACCCGGAACTGACCCGGCACTATTCGGGTCAACCTGAACCCGACCCGTTTATAAAAATGGGTCTATTTTTGGGACCCGAACCCGACTCGCTTTGGGTTCGGGTCAACCCGACCCAACAAGGTGAACGGACCGCGGGACGGTTTGCGATCTACCAGAAGGTTAGACGCGGTTTGCAGGAATGCGGTTTGTGGTATGCCGGACAGCCGGAGCCAGAAGGTTTGGAGTGTTGGAACGGGACGGCGAGGCTAGGCAGTGCCGGAGATGGCAACGGCTGGCCCGTAGCGGACGCGAACTCGGATTCCGGTCAGCGGAAGCGACGCAGATGGCGTGACGCTATGGCCTGGATGGGCGCCCCTGGGCCAGGCTGGCGACTTGACTCGGACTGACGTGAAGGCCTACTGGCCTAGCGACTAGACGCAAACCCGACTCACTGACGCGGACGGTTGACCAGATGGCCTGACGCGATGGCATGCCTTACCGGGTCAAAAACTCGAACCCGAACCCGAAATTTTCGTGTTGGGTTCGAGTCGGATTTTCGTGTCGTGTCCAATATTGACACCCCTAGCATTTCTCTAGCATTTGAATCTTATTCTGAATTTTTTTCGGTGCAGGAACTGATGCTTACCTCCATTTGTCTCGCCTTGGGGATTCACAAGAACCACTTCCATAAAAGCTTAAGAAATCCAGCCCACTTCGTTGTGCTAATGGAAAGCTTCTAAGTTGCAGCTTCTAGCTTGCTACTTTTAGAAGCTGCAAATGCGAACTTATATGCTATTCACCAGGAATGTCATCAGAGATGGAGAAAATAGGGCCACTTCAGTTCTTTCTTCTTATTGTACCCAAAGTTGTTTGAACTGGAAGAAGAATGGTTTCTGTATATAGAAGCTTCTTGTGGGTTTAAGGAAAAGATTCCTGATATTTTTTCAATTAAACATTTATGCTCTTTAATTGGTTATTTGCTTTGTTGCATGGGATCTCCATTTTTCCAACTGCGACTTACTCCGTTAGGAGGAGAGATGATTATGTGCGGAGTCCGGACCCAGAAACCGTTCGGTTTTTTACCGTGAACAAGAAAAGTGAAGTAAAAGCGTAGCAGTGAACAGTAAAAGCGCGATGGTGAATAGTAACTATGTTTTTGCAGTTCACAGTTGTAAAGCAGAATGGTTCTCTATGTCTGGACTCCACATGTCATTAAAAGAGATGCATAAAATCAAGCTAAATGGAAGAGATAAGGATGTTTAGTTGGATGAGTGGCTTTACACTTAGGGATAGAGTTGTGAAATGAGCATATACATGAAAAGATTGGAGTCATTCAGTGGCATATAAGATTAGAGTCATCTTAGATAATCTGGTCACGCAATTGAGCAAAAGGATTCATTTAGCTGATCTCACTTAGTGGGATAAAAATTTGAAGTTGTTGTTGTAGTAGTGTAACTTATATTTGTTTTGATAGATTAGTATAATTATACATGCATTAAATGAAGGTTAATAAAATTTTAAATTTAAATATTATTTAATTAATTCATAATTTGTTATAAAGATATCAAATAAATAAATTTATCACTACAACTAATTGTAATAATAATTGTAATGATAATTATATCCTCAATTTAGAACATGTATTTTTTTTTTATGATGTTAGATATTGCATTGTATTACTTTAAATAATTATATAATCAAAATTTAGATTTAAGCTGAATTTAAATTTGTAATAAATAATATTGGAAGAGAGAAATTGAATATTTATCTTGTTTTTATGATAGATGTTGCATAAGAGAATGATTTTAATTTGCTAAAGGCATAATCTTCTTTGAGTTTGAGTAAAACATTTAATAAAAATACTGAACTTAAATGAATATTAATATTAAATACTAATTTTATACTTAAAAATATTTAATTTGGATAATAAAATAAATAATATTAAAAATTAAATTTATTATTCAATAAAATATACCAAAATTTTAAATAATTTTAAGAGCTTTTTTTTTTTTAAATGCAATATATGAATGAAGCAAAAATAGACAAAATCAAAATCTTATTCATCTAAGTATAAGATGTTATATTTACATAATATCTATAATTTTATTCAATGATAATTAATTTGTAAGCTAAAGCGGTGGATATTTGCAAGATAATAAAGCAATAGTATTGATGATGGTTATGGCAAGGGTGCAATGGCTTTCAATTATTATATTAATTTTTAAAATCACCAAAACATCTCAATATTAATTTAGAATTTTTAAAATAATTTATTTATTTTAAAATAAATAAAAATAATTAAAATAGTTTAAAAAAAATAAGCATTATTTTTTTCAAAAGAAAAAGTGGCCCCAAATAGGCCATTTGCGAATGCAATATAGTTAATAAACAAATTATTAGTACAATGATCAAGAGCATATATTGATATTTTTGTGCACATCTATGATTATAGATAAAATTACATACTACTTTATTATTTTTAGAATTTATCAAAATAAATTGTTAAGTTTGACATTTTAAATAACAGTATTTAGAATAAATATTTTTAAAAATAATCATATAAATACCACAAATATCAGTAAAAGTACTTTTACTAAAAGATTTTTATGGTAATCACAATATATATATTAATATATATATATATATATATATATATATATAAATATATATATATATATATATATATATATATATTATATATATATATTAATTAATAATATATATATATATATATATATATATATATTATATATGATATATTATATAATTAAATTTATGTGAAAATTATAATAATATGAAAAAAAAAACATATAAATTCAATTTGTATAAATTATATTTTATTTCTTAAAAATTGATTATCTACTATTTGTATTACTATAAAATAAAGAAAAATGGCATTGAAGTATTCTAATTTATTGTAGAAATAAAATACAAATAAATTTGATTGAACTTACTTCGGAATGATTCATATATGTATATCAAAATATGATATTGAGTTATTTCTGCAAAGTATACTGTAAAATTTAGATCAATATTATTGCAAAGTATATTCAAAATAGATTAAAAATCTATATATTATCCTTCATTCCTGAGATCAATCAGAATTATTATAATATATAGAAATATTACTTAATTTTTTTAAACAATAAAAATAAAATCGAAACAATAAATATAAAACTTGATATAGCATCAAAAAATTATCTTGATCGTGCACGAATCTCGAGACAAATTAAGTTGGAAATTTCAAATTAAATCTGGAATCATCTGAACTCCAACTTATAGTCGAAAAGAACGTCTCAAAAATACAAACCCAACGACACCAATTTCGACTCAATCCAAACCCAAATTAGTCCAAATCAAAGACCCGAAGCACATTTGGAAGGTTCAAACCATAATTTGGATACCAAACGGTCTCCAAATGTGACATGCTTATAATCGAATCGAGCAGCTCGATGAGATGAATCCAACGAGCCCAAGATCTCTGAATTCTGATATCATTAAGACATTCAAATGTCTAGTAAATGATTTATGATCAAGGGAATCAATATCGGTTATCCATTCAAACCACTTTCAATTTACCCCTGATCTTCCTCCTATTTACTGGTCATTCCATTCTTAGAAAATTATAAATAAGCTTCTCATTTCTCATAGAGGGACCCCGGGGGAGGAGAAGGAGGCCCAAGAAAGAAGAGAAGGAAGATAGCTCTCTTACCACCAGACTCTTCCTCGACCACGTCGGACTTCCACCCGGCAACCTACCGACGTCGCAGTTCTACCTGAACGCCAATTGACTCTGGTGTTTAGCTCGGCCACCATCTGACGTCGGAATTCTGCTCGATAGCCGACCGATGCCGGACTTCCGCCTGTCGCCGGATTTCTGCCCGATGTCGAACTTCCGCCCGTCGCTGAACTTGTGCTTGTCGTCAGAATTCTACCCGAAACTAGACTTCTACCGTCACCAGACTACTGTCCATCACCAGAATTTCGTTGTACTTCTACCCGATGCCAAACTTCTGTCAATCAATGGATTTATAGCTGACGTTAGACTTCTGCTCGTCATCAGACTTCTTCTCGTCGATAGACTTCTCCCCATCGCTAAACTTTCGTCGGACTTCTACCCGATGCTGAATTTTTTATAATGAGTAGAATACAAAAGGGTATAGTAGGAAATATAAAGAGAAAAATATGAAAAGATATTTAATAAACATGAATTAAGACTATAAAAAAAATGGAATAAAAAGCATAAGGGGACGAAGGAGGGAATATGAAGAGGTATAATATTAGGAAATTCAAAAGATTTCTTCATTTATTTGCTTAAATGAAAAGTAATTATATATTAATTATTTTTAAAATTATAAATTAATCATAATAATCAGATAATAAAATTAATGGTCATGATTCTATTTGAATAATTAAAATGAAAGACTAAGATTTTATTTGGAAAGAAACTTAAACGGCTTTTATAATAATAGTATAGATATAGCTAGGGGTGTCAATATATGACACGACCCAAAAATACGACTTGAACCCAACCCAAAAATTTCGGCTTATGCTCAACCTATTTCACAAATGGGTCAGGTTCGGGTTGATCACTCGGAATCCCGAGCTCAACCCGTGTTAACATGTTTGGAAAAACATGCATGAGTCACATCCCGTCCCGTCTCGTATAGTCCAGTCTCGTCTCCAAAAGCGTATATCGATGCATGGATGAGCTGATGTCGGTGCCGAGCTTGCCGACTCGCCGTCGCCATTCTTGTCGGATGTCACGATAACTTAGCGTCTGAGCTTGCCATTTGGTTCCAACGCCCGGAACCGTGCCATGCCATGTCGTGTCGCTGCCGATGCCGACTTTCCGACTAGCCATCATCGCTGATTCGCCGAGCAACTGATGCCTCATCCCGCCTAGGCGGTCTCCTGCGGCCAGATGTTCTGTTTTTTAATCAAAATGTGTATGTTGGTCATGTCGGGTCAACCCAGTATCCCGCACTTGTTAGGTCTAGGTTGAAATACCTGGCCCATTTTCAAAAATAGGTCCGGTTCAGGTTTGGTCAAATAGTGTTGGGTCAGTTTCTAGTTCGACGCAAATCCGACTAGTGATCCGATTTTGATAACCCTAGATATAGCCAAACCTGTACTGCTCGAGACCATTGACTGATGAATCCAAGATTGAAATAGGAGATTTAGGTTTGTTTAAAATTTATATATTGCCAATATATATAATCAATATACTTTTTGGTAAAATTAGGCTCTTCAAATATATAAATTTATAAAAAAAGTAAATAATTTAAGATAATTATAAAACGGTCAAACATGAACAATGAGTTTTTCATTTTAGCGCAAGGCTTCTGCAGCCCTTACAACTCTACTTAGCGTTTCTGTTCATAGAATTAGGAAATTTTATGCAATTTCTATAATTATTGGATTTGTTTTGAAAAAGTGTTTCATTGTATCTATTTTATATGAGTTAAATTATGTATTTGTTTGAGACAACTTTTTTATTGCTTCGTAAAATAATTTTCTCACATAAAAATTAAATTTTCTTACTAGAAAACTACTTTAAGAAGCAGTAATAAAGCCGTCCCAAACGAAGCCTAATATAAGAATTTATGAAGTTTGACAACACTAATATTATAAAAATAAAAATAAAAATAAAAAACCTTCTTAAAACAAGGAAGAACACCCAAACATCTAATTAGACGTGTAAGTGAGTTTATTCGGCTTATAGCCGACTCAATAAAAATACATCTTGAGCTGAGCTCGTTGAGCTAACAAGCCAAATTTGAACTAACCTTGGCTCGATTGATTGACTCACGGGCCGACTCATTTAAAAAATAATAATATTAAATTTACTTAAAATATGTCAGAATTAGGCAATTGAGCATAAATCTATTAAAAATATTTGCTTCTAATTTCACATTCCTTTTAACATTTAATTATATTGATTGCCTGAATCATAATAATCTTCTCGTTTATAATAAATGAGCCGATTCGACCCTAAACTCGAATTCGATTAAGTAATTAGGCTCAAGCTAGGGATGTCTCGAGTTTGACTTGACTCATTTACACCGCTACGTCTCATCAATTTCCTATTTATTATAACAAACACCAATAATCTAAAAAAAGTAATTAAATAAAAAATTTCATAATTAACATCTTCAGGTCCCTAATATTCAACAAACCCTCCAAATTAGCTCCACAAAAGAATACCGAAAGGGCAATCTCTTATTAGCAGAAATACAGATAGAACTAAAAATAGATAAACTAAATGATTTCCAATCCTCCACTCCAACAAAAATCATTCCTAAACAGACAAATTTAACAGAAATTACTCCCAACCTGTCATCATAATTATTCATTATTTATAAATTCATCTCCAGACTAAAAAAAGAGGAAAAAAGATCAGATCTTCTCAAACAAAGTCATGAATCTTCTTTATTTTTCTTTCTTCTTCTCTCTTGTTGTAATTTCAGGCTCAGCAGCACCATACAGGCTCAGCATCTCCAAAATCTTCAATGTTAATGACTATGGCGCAGTTTCTGATGGCAGAACTGACAATGCAAAGGTGAATATTCCAACTTAGGCTTTGTTTGGGAAGGCTTTCTCTTCTTGTAAGAAGCAATAAGAAGATTGTCCCAAATAAGAGAAATTATTCTGTGCGGATGCCGGACGCACACTACAGAAAAATCGTCAATTACCGACGGTATTACCGGCAGTCAAAGAACCACCGGAATTAACGGCGGTTAAACAGGCCGTGTGACCGGTAGTTTTTAATAATAAAACGGTGATCAACCGGCGGCTGGGTTGCTGGCTATTCCCGCGTTTTATACGGCTGGTACGCCGCCAGTAATTACCCGACGGTCGTCGGCGTTTTGACTGCCGGAATTTACCGGCTGTTGCGCCCGTCAGAAAAATCAGCCACCGAAAAATGGCCGCTGCAATTCGTTTCCTACGCAACTCGTAATTTTTAAAACCACCGGAAAAGTCATATAAACCATCAGAAAGTGCCCCGGTAATTGACGATTTTTCTGTAGTGGCAACTCTACATCCAAATGTCACGGTACGGAGCATCGGAATCGAGTACTGAGCCGCAGTACAGTAAAAATGTGAAGTGATGCATTTTTATTGGTCTCTGAATGTCGTTCGGTGTCTGCGCATAATAATTTTTCCCCAAACGAAAAGTTTTAAATTTTACTATCTTATTATTCAATATTTTACATTGAAGACAATGCTTGCAGGCTTTCCAGAATGCATGGGAAGATGCCTGTGCATGGGATGGATTAAGGCCGAAGGTTCTGATTCCCAAAGGAAAGTTTCTAGTTGGTCCTCTGGTTTTCAAAGGCCCATGCAAAGGTAGAGAAATGGTGGTACAGGTCAAAGGATACGTGCTCTCGCAGGCAGATCTTAATGCTTATAAGACACACGATTGGATCTCCTTCCGGTACATTAATGGCCTTCTGGTTACTGGAAAAGGCCTATTTGATGGCCAAGGCGCCCATGCATGGCCTCTGAATAACTGCCTTCATAGAAGGAGATGCAAGCCTCTTCCATGGGTGAGTAAATAACAATTAAAAATCGGTTAGACTTATATAAATGTTTGAATACTCAGGAAAATCATTCATTATCGATAGAAATTTCCGAAAAATATGTCCAATTCCGACGGTTTCTAAAATTTTTGGCAATTTTCTGGCTGTTAAAATGCCTCCGGAACAATTGTGTAGGAAACTAATACTGGCGGTTATATTTTCCATCGGTTTTCTAACGGCTATAACCGCCGTAAAATCCCGACGAGAAAGACCGCAAGGAACCGCCGAAACTACCGGAAGAAGGACCACAGGAAAATCGTTGGCGATTACCGGCGGTCAAACCGCTACTTTTTTGACAGCCAGATCGTCGGTAATTACTAGCTGTTAAACACAAGAACAGACGGCTAAAAAACCGTTTGATATCAAACTTTCCTGCTAAACCGGAAATATAATGCAGTTTCCTTAATGATATTTCATTCAATGACAGTTTCCTTGATGATATTTCATTATGTTAGAAATATAATCCATAGAATATCTAACAATTTACCATAACCAAACTTTCATGCAGTCCTTAAACTTCAGCTTTGTAAGCAACGCAACAATCAGAGGCATTACTTCTATCAACAGCAAAAACGTTCACATTCAAATATTTGCATCCAACAACATCAATCTCCATTCTATTAAGCTCATGGCTCCTGAAAATAGCCCCAACACCGACGGAATTCATGTGGGAGAATCGAAAAACATTAGTATAAGCCAATCCATCATCAGCACTGGCGACGACTGCATATCGATCGGGCCGGGGACGGCGAACCTATCGATATCAGGGGTGCGGTGTGGGCCCGGCCATGGCATAAGCATTGGAAGCCTTGGAGGAGGCAAAGATGAAGGTGATGTTGTTGGAATTAGCGTTAGAAATTGCACTTTTAGTGATACAGAGAATGGTGTTAGAATTAAGACTTGGCAGGAGTCTCCTACTTTCTCTTCAGCATATGATCTTGTGTTTGAGGAATTGGTGATGAACAATGTGGATAATCCAATTGTTATTGATCAGAAATATTGCCCGCATAATCTCTGCGGTAGTAAGGTAATTAGTTCTTTGATCCATAGATATAGAATTTATGATAATTCTTTAGCTGTTTTTTAAAGTAGTTTTTTAATACAAAATTTAATATAGATCGAAAAAATATATCATTACAACCGAAAAGGCTTAAGAGCCATTGAATTTGCACTTAGATTAGTATAGTTTATAACATCATATATCTCATTGCAAATCCAGAGCTCTTAAGCCCATTTTAATAGAAATTTATTCATGATCCTTACATGTTTATTTCTTGCATCATATGATAAGTGCATGATAGTGATAAACAGAAAAAATATATATGTGAAGGTTAAATCATAGCCGTTGTTTCTTTATTGAGATTGGTGTAACACAAATCAATGTCAACCCCATTGAAAAAATTATGATGACAATATATTTCTTGCTAGAATTTTGTGGGGAAAACTTTCAAGGATTCTTGATAGAATTTTGTGGAAGATAAGATTAGGGAGAGCCATCTTAGATGGTTTGCATATAAAATGACAGTCTTATGATGACTCTATTAAAAAAGTAGAAGTATTATGTTTAGGTAATGTTAAGAATGGTAGATGTAGACCTAAAAAGACTTACAGTACAGGAAAATCATTTATTACTGATGATTTTTCCCGGCAGAAATATGTGATTTTTAGGCGGAAATTCATTATTCTTGCAGTTTTTTTTCCGTCGGTATTAGCTACATATGAAACTGAAACTTGTGGTAAGATTATCCGGAGGTTTTAAGTTGTGATTTCGCCAGCAATCGGAGCGATGGCTGGTTCGCTAATCCACTAGAAATTCTGGGGGTCCTTTGACCGTCAGAAATACCACCAATATTTGATGAATTTCCTATAGTGTTGGTTAGAATTAAAATATTAGAAATGACATTTCTTTATTAGATTTACATGAGGATTTGACTCATAACAGTACACAAAGGAGAAAAAGAATTCATTTAACCAACCCCACATAGTGGTTTAAAAATTTCACCATATTTTGACGTCAAAAACAGCCTTAGATGTGGTGAAGATAACTTTGGCAAGTAATGTAAAAGTTTGAATTTGTTGCAGGCTCCATCTCTGGTTAAGATCAGTAATGTGAAGTTCAGAAACATAACAGGAGAAACAAGAACAAAGAATGCTATAAATCTGGTTTGCAGCGATAGATTGCCATGTGAAGATATAGAGCTGAGCAACATAGATTTGAAGTACAGTGTTGCTGGAGATTTTGCTGTTGCTTCTTGTGTTAATGTGAAGGGCCGCTCATTTGGCCTTATGATCCCTCCATCTTGCATTTAGATTAAAGGATTTTTTATTTTTTTTGTAAAGGGGTTTGAGAAATTAATTTCTCTCTCTAAATTAAGGAAAGTATATTGTGTATAATTTATATAGAGCATACTGTATGTATTTTATGTTAGAATGAAGTTTTAAATTCTTGCATTTGTACTGAGAATAGTGTAGCTCTTACATATTATATGCAATATTAATTGCAACATAAATATAAGAGTTTTGAAGCTTTTTCCAACATAGAATCACTTATTATATCTATTTATCATTTAAAGAAATGTTACGATGTATTAAGGATCCGTTTGGGATGACTAAAATGTTTTATAAAGTTGATGGTGCAGTTGTTGTGGGGAAAACAACTTAACTATTATGGTTGCAGAAAACAACTTTTCACCACATAAGAATGCATGTAGTAATCAAATAAAATTGTGGTTGTTGTCTAAAATGCAAAACAACTTTGTGGTGTGGGATTTGTGAAGGTAATAGAAAATGACTCGGATGATGGTGGAAATCAATTTGACGATGATAACATTGCATGGTGTGCGGGATTTTTTTATGTTTTTAATTATTTAAATATTTTGATAAAGATCAAGCTTCAATTTATTCATGATTATAATGATTTTCTAGACTAACTTATAAATGCAGATGTCTTCCGCAAAAAAATGATAAACATTTATTAGGTTTGAAAAACACCTTTTCTGACTAATTAGGAGTGATTCAGGCTTCATTTGAGACAACTTTCTTATTACTTTCAAATCAAAATCACAGTTTCTGTGGCTCTTAATTTTTTGCTTCTT
This sequence comes from Dendrobium catenatum, assembly GCF_001605985.2. Classification (NCBI taxonomy): domain Eukaryota; kingdom Viridiplantae; phylum Streptophyta; class Magnoliopsida; order Asparagales; family Orchidaceae; genus Dendrobium; species Dendrobium catenatum. The sequence continues at coordinate 1,314,814 of NW_021318665.1, forward strand.
TCACGAAATTTCTATGCTAAGAAGCTGCTTTTCGTAATAACTTTCAAACTACCTCTATCACCAATCTAGCCTCCACCTCCCCAAACATGGCCCAACTTTCACCATCAGATCAGCCTATTTTCCACCATTTTTAGTTCCCCAGCATCAGGCCATCATATCACTCCATTTCATTTTCATCCACCACCACCACCACCACTATTATTTGATGGACCATCTACATGGTACCCTCCTATTGTGCCACTTCCATCATATTTCTATCTTGGATTCTCTTCAACAATTCAAGAAATTGAGAGGCCAAAATAATTCTTTAATTTTAATTAGGGATTAGGGATTATGTTAATATTTCATAAAGAATCAAAGGATCATTTTAATCATTTTCTCATTTTTAAATATATATCAAAATATCAATAAACTTCTCAATAGTTGCCCCAGCATCACTCTCATTCATAGAACTTATGATACACATGGCTCTAATAGATTAAGGCTTCGTTTGATACAGTTTTTTTTATTACTTTGTAAAGCAACTGTTGACCTCGTTTTTCGTTCGAATAGTCTCGAGGAGCTGCGATCGATTTAATCGAACCCCGTCGAGCCCAACTCGAGTTCGAATCGGCTCAACTTGAGACGGATTAGACCCGACTATACTCGGTCAGTTTTGATTGATTTGTTTCGACCGCGTCGAGCTTAAATTGATAAAAATTAATGTCGATTTTGAGCTTAATTTCATACGATTAGTTCTTCCGAGCCGGCTCGAGCCAAAATCGACTTGAATCGAGTCAAAATTTGGACTCGAGTCTAACCTAATCTTAGCCAATTTGATCTGATCCAGCTCGGTTTAATCCCATTAAGATCCACTCGACTTTCTAAATGATTTGAATTTATTTTCTAAATCCGGTAGTGGCTTCGGCGGCTGCGATCAAACGAGATCATCATTTCAGCCCATATCCCGCTTCTCAGACGATTCTCTGCATCTCGGGCAGACATCGGGCAGAGAATAGAGCTGCTTGAAGGAGTGTCGAAGGCTGGAGCACGATGACGGCCAAGCGCGGGCTTCCTCTTTCGACAACAGGTTTGATTTGCCCAGAGCGAGAGCCTCAGCTTGAGGATTAACTCTCAATCTCCCCGATTGGATCCCTAGCTCTCACGCAGCCCTCTCCCTCTCTCTCCTGAGTTTCGCTCAGCTAGTCCGACTCCAACTCCGGCTCCAGCTCTCGATCCCGCTCCCTCTCACGCTCGGCTCTCCCGTCTCCCTCTCTCTCCTGCTCGGATCAAACCAGGAGGCCGCACCTCCCTGCTCCCGTCCGACCTCCAGGACCGAGCCCGTCACCTTGGCCGACGCCGAGCCGGACGATTGACCCAAACCCATCACCTGCTCCTCCTTCGGCCGATCCATCCCTGACGAACCTTGCCCTAGCCGAGTCCGACATCGACATTCGCTCCGCTTGCAAGCTCCAGTCGGAGGTCTCCCCTGTTCTGGCCGAACAAATTCCTCTTAGCAAGGTGTGTAAATCCTCCTTTTCCTTAGCCTGTTGTCGGTTTTGTGACGATTAGCGAGAATTTTGGTGCGGTATCATGAAATCTGATTGAATCTATATTCCTTTGAAAGCATTGTTTTGCTCCAGCTTCCGCTGTAATGGCCATACATCAAGGATGGCCATCAAAGGCAATCGGTACAGCCATGAATCATTTTACCTATTTAGGCTTATAATAAAAAAAATATATTACGGTGGAAGCTTGTTCTCTACTTTTTTTTTTTTTTTGGTGATGTTTTAGTTACATCTATGGTTCTATGACTCTATCTACTTGGAAGGAAAATTCTATAAGATGGTAGTGAGCACCTAGCTTTATGGAATTGAGATAAAATGCTAAGGCTATTCTTATTAGATGTTCTAAGTTGCGATGACGATATTAGAATTTTTGTTAGGCTCGATCTCTCAAAATTTGGAATTTATTGCATTGGTTTCATGCATGGAGGGTTTTAGATCTTGATCTTCTCGATTAAATCTGAGGCGAAATTTATTTTTCTCCTCTCTTTTGATAAGATGAGTAGTAAAAAGGAGTGGTGAAAGTTTGTTGAAATACATGTAAACACACATGATTTATTTTGTTAAATCAATGACTGCACCTATTTTACTCTATTTGGATGCGCCGACACATGTTTTTCTCTTCTTCGTTGAGCTTTTCTTAAGGCTGGAAGGAGGATTACGTAATTTTCTTGAGAAATAAAGAATAGAGGGATTTTGCTTGGTTTATCTCTGCAAGGAATATTAAGTACAACACTTTACATTGGCTCTTCTTTTAGTAAAGTTTGAATAACTGTTAATGAGAACACCAAACAAATTTAATTAAGATGCTTATCTTAATTTCGCTCATTATCGATTGTAATGGGCAAAAGAGAAATGTGTTGTCTCTCTTAGGAAAAGGATTTATTGAGTACTGTAGCATTTCTTTGTGTTAAGGCCTTTTGTGAATACATGAGTTTTCATTAAACTTATTTGGAAATATTTGAGGATGGTTCGTATCCAAAATTGCGTTCCGATGTCATCTCTCAATTAAAACTCATGAACTTGTTGGAGACTTCATTTCGATCAACATGAACGGATCTTGTGAAATCTATGTCTTGTTTTGCATTTTTTTTTTATATATATAATGATAGGGAAATTCGGCTGATTTCTCTTCTTTCCAACGAAGCCATGCAGATTTTATATATATATTCTGTTTTGGCAAACAATGATTATCCATATTTGACATTAGGTGAAATATAAAGGTTTGGTTGAAAGATCGCATATGCTGCATAGTGTAATTCTTGAGAAATTGTTTGGCTTGAATGCAAGGTTGTGTAAGTTATGTTGAATTTTATTCTCATGGTTTCATTTGAAAAGATATGTATGTTTTCTGTCTCGATAGTGGGCATTCGGGATACTTTTATAAAATATGTTAAAGTAGTGTTAGAAAACACGCGTGTTATCCTCTCTTTTATTGACAAACATCTATGATTTTGAGAAGTTTCTTGGAGAAAAATCTGAGGTCATTTGCAGCAAGTTTTCTTTCATATGATTACAACTTAGTTGTGGATTCTACATTAAATGATTTATTTGTTTGCTACTTGGTTTTTGGGAAGCTAAGCATGTGCAGATTTTTCATAGTTGAGGTCCCAAACTATTTTTGGGAATAAGGTACATGCAGATTTTGCATTGTTTCTATGTTCCATGCTATTTTGAGAACATGCTACATGCAGAATTTTACTGTTTTAATACCCCAAACTATTTCGGAGATGATTTATGAGCAGATTTTTGTTGTTTTTGTGTTCTAAAATGTTTTAGAAATAATCTATATGCAGATTTTTACTTATTTGAAATTCCAAACTGCTTTGGGTATGGATAAAGTGCAGTTTTTATGTGTTTTAAGCTCCGAACTGTTTTAAAAATAAGATATATGCAGATTTTTGTTCATCATATGCTCTAAATTATCTTTGGAGATGAAAGTCGGGAAGTGTTCGTGTAATATATATATATTATTATATATATATATATTATATATATATATATATATATGAAATTTTTAGTGCATATATGTATTCCTGGAAAGATTTTGGCAAAGCTAACATGTTATAATGATTTGCAAGGGTTGATAACTTCTTGTGATAAACCATGTGGTGTCAAAGTGCATTGTAAGATTGTTTTTCTTTGCGGCAGATTTTCTAATGGGTTATCTCCTTTACCTTTACACATTAATGAAATGACAAGGAATTGAGGCTAGTTTATGGAAATCAGTTTTGCCATGCGTCTCCTCCTTTCCATTCTTCATATTGAACTTTTGCAAATAGTAAATTACCAAGTTTTAAGATATTCTTGTGATGAATTGCATTGTGTTGAAATTTTCTTGTAGAGAGCTGCAAATTACATGTAGGAAAGCTTCCCAAATTGTTCTTTAGTTGAAAGCTCTACGGAAAGTTTTGCGAACTTTTTTGTGTGTTACGAAAGTTTTGCGATAAATTTTGCGAATATTTGGTAACGAAGAGTTTTATAAAATTTTTCTCATTAGAAAGTTTTAATAAATATACCCCACTCCAAATAAAAGAGAAGGCACTTGATTGTTTTGTGTCGGGAGGAGTTTTTGTAGTCAATTGTTGCAAGATTTTCGTATGTTATTTCATTTGAAATTTTTCATGAGTGTTTTTGAATTCATAGCTTTATGATTAGCTTGATGTGTTAGATTCATTGATGTCTTTTTAAGAACGAAGTGATATTTCGTGGGGGGGATGTGTCTTTCTTCTTGTTGCACTTGTTTTCTAGATGATTTTGGATTGTGGGTAATAAGAGCACGTTGTTTTTGGGTTCTAAGTGAAAAGTCATTTTGGGTTTTATTTTTAGGGGTTTGTTTCTCTTTGTCGTTTAGAGCTTTGTTTAGAGGATATGTTTAGTTGTTTGAGTTGAGTCTTGTATCAAGTGCCTTATTTGGATTGTGGGAACATCAAAGGGCATTGTTAATGTTATTCTCGGATACACTTGACTTCATAGAAGTGTGTCCAAAACAACAATGCCTACATTCCTTTTTATTTCCGATTTTCATTCTTTTTTTTTTTTTTTAATTCCACTGCTTTGCTATAGATTCTTAAGTTTAGTGCACACTCGTACGAAGTCCTAGAGGGTTAGAAAACAAAACTTCCTTTTGATCCTACAACTTTAGTGACATCTAAGGACAAAAATTAAGGATTGAGTCTTAGAAAACATAGACTTAGGAAGCATGCTCCTTATAGGATAGAGACATCAAATCAAACTTAGCGACACGTTTCCCTAGGTTTAGTTCTTCTTAATCCATTAATAATCAACAAACCATTTATAACCTAACTCTTAAAATGTGTTAAAATATTCAATTCTTAATCAAGTTATTGTTAATATTCGTAATAATTAAACTATAAACCTAAGACATAAATCTAAATCAAGTTTAACAAATCTAATAATAAACCCCTAACCAATCTAAAGTTTAAAAGCTGTAGACAAAGAATTAGGAGATTAAATATGAAACTAAATTTCTTAGGATAAAAGACTTCTAAAGATCAAACCTTAGACTAACCTTATAAAATCAATAAACAAACCCCCTAATACATAACAACCACTCCAAAGATGAAGTTTATTGGATGGACTACTCCGGGCTGCGGGGCTAAGTGTCCTAAGGAGGCCTGGTTCCTCGAGCCTGGTGGCACAACGCCACGAATGGATTCAATGGAGTGGCAAAACTTTAAAATTAGTTTCTTAACTGGCTTAAGTCAAATCTTGATAATAAATCATTTAATCTACCTTTTTCTTTTAATTTACAACAAACAAAATAATCAATCAAATCCTAAAATACAATCTCTAAAATCAATCTTAAAATATTAAGATTTAAACTTCAATATTAATTTCTCTTTTGCCTTTTAACAAATCAAATGCAAAATCTAACTAAATCATCCTATATAGGATCTATCCAAAACTGCACAGCCTAACACACCTTAGACTATTTTGGTTAGGACACGACTTGTAGCCCTAGGTTAGGCTTACATTTTCTTTTGTTATTCAGTATTTATCACGCACATGCTTTTAATATGCTATTATTATGCTTCCTGTTGTTACATTCTTACTTACATGCATTTTTTTTTTTTTTTTGAATGGCATCTACGCTCATTTGTGTATTTTTCTTTCGTTTTGTCTTGCGAGGTACATTTGGATGACTTGTCCGCTTGAAGCTTTTAAGTGGCTGCGCCACAATCTGGAATTGCTTGCTTGGAGCTTTAAGTGCAGCGCCACAAATCAGGTATATGATCTCTGCAACTTGTAAAGCAATTTTCTTTTAATTATATATCGAAACTGCTACACTTCACACACAACTTGTTAATAGGTATTCTAGCATGGTAGGTAGCCAGCCATAGGGTAGTTCACTAACGAAGCTTTGCCCATAGGTCAAAGCTTGCCCCCTTCTGTGAGCCCTAGAGACCATTAGGTCATTTAAGGCCTGTAGAAGTAGGCCACCTATTATGCCGGTTGGCATCGTTGTTTTCCCACACGAAGTGGGCATCGTTGTTTTTCTGCTAGGATTTTTGGCCTTTTCCGATTTTGGGTATGATACCCCCCTCCCCTTTTCTTTTTTTCTGTGAGCCTTAGAGACCACTAGGGTCATTTAGGCCTGTAGAGTAGGCCACCTATTTATGCCATTGGGCATTGCTGTTTTCCCACACGAAGTGGGCATGACTAGTGATGATTTTCCGTACGGGTACCTTGCCTGGAGGGTACCCTTAGATGTGTTTATTTACTTTTTCTGTATTCTGGATGTCATGCATACATCTTGTTCTTACACACTTTTCTCCACAAGCACACTACATGCATGCATTGCATTAGTGGACCTAAGGACATCCTTAATTGTACACTCTTTTCATGCATCATATGACGCTAGATATACTCCTTTGCATATTACAGAGTTTCAAAAAATCCTTGGATTTTTTCATTTAGGGGATTTAGGGGGGGGAAACCCCCCTTTACCCATCTTTCATACAGACTGGACAGCATGGATTTGATACGATTAGGTGGATTTAGCTGGCTTCCTTTGTCAGACAAGGAATAAGTCCAGATTGCATTAGTTAGGTCGTAGATGTTAGTGTTGTGCGTACAACACTACATCTTTTATAGATTTAGGGTCCAAAGGTGAGGGGTACGAGTATACCCCTATACACCTTATTGGTGGGTAAGCTTTCCTTCCTCCTGAAAGCTATAAATCCTACCCATCCGCGTCACACAGATGACGCCACTTCCTTCTTTCTCTCGTGCATGTCTGAGTGCGTTGTCCTTCTTTTCTCCAGTTTTCCCTTCTTTAGACCGGCCGGGTGTTGAATGAACCATGTGTGATCGATTGAGCCAAGTTGGGACCTTCTTCCTCTTTGATTAGGAAAGCCTAGAAACACCTTTGCACTAAACCCAATTGAGAAGATAATATAACATCCTTAATCGAGAGTTTTCCTAAGTCGAGGCTTAGGATGTAATTAACTACGGGGGCTTGCGCCCGTAGGAAACCGATCCCCACAATCAAATAAACCCTATTCGGTGCTGATGTATCGAATAGGGGAAATCTCGTGAATTTTGGGTTATAGATATTATTATCCATCGAGGTGTGTAGGTGAAAGCCGCTATCCTCCATGGCTAATCGTATCTATAACTCCATCTGCTCTTCCATCGGCCTGCTTGTGCCGAGTGTAAAGGCCTACGACCATTTTGTCCCTCGGGATAGTGTGATCGTATCCTTTGCATTCGAACCACACGAGCGGAATCCTTTCGGAGACCCACAGCAACTTTCTAGCACAAAAATTTCTAATTCAAAAAATTTTTGTACTAAAAAGTTAATTGAGAAAGCAGTAAGAAAGCTGTCCCAAACGTAGCCTGAGAGACTTACTTTATACTGCATGTCACATTGAAGGATGACCTAATTGGGTCAGAGAGCTGATATGGGGAAACTTATGTGCTATGTGGCTCAAAAAGTTACCATAGAAAAAGAGAGCAAATTACACAAAAGAATGAATCTGATGTTGGTAACCTTAGTGCTTCTTTGCATGCTAATGAGAAGAAGGATCATAACTAAGGTTTTATCTGAGATAATTTTGTCTGTTTTCAAAAAAAAATTGTGCTATAAAATTGTTGTAACAATTAGGTTTTGATATGAGTTCAAAATTAAATTTTTGGAATGACTTAGAATAATTAATACAAAAAATACCTTTTGAAGAAAAAAATTTTATAGGATGAGATTTAAATGGACATGTTTGTAGAGAGGTAGATAATTTTAATAGTATTCATGGTGGCCATGAGTTTGGAGCGACAAATGATGATGACAAGACCATATTAAATTTTTGTCTAGCTTATGATTTTTTAATTGCTAATACATTATTTAAGAAAAGGAATGAGCAACTCGTCACTTATAAAAATGGATATTGTACAACTTAGATTAATTCTTTTCTTATAAGAAAATTAGATCATTTAGATTGTAAAAATTGTTAAGTTATTCAGAGTAAAAATGTATGTACCCAACATCGATTATTAGTTTTAGACTAAGATAAATTGGCAGAAAAAAAAAAAGTGAAACGATATTCTAAGATTAAATGGTGACATTTAAAGAATATTATCAAAAAAATTATTGAGAGTAAAATTTTAGATCTTAAGATTTTGTCTGTGCATGAGGATGCTAATGTTATGTGGAAAAAAGAGACAAGTGATATTAAGAATATTGCAAAAGATGTGTTTGGAGTTTCAAAGAAAAAAACTCATAATAGTAAAAATAATTGGTGGTGAAATCCAAATGTACATGATAAGATTAAAAATAAGAAGATTTGTTATAAAGATTGGTTTAATTATAAAAACTTTGATAATTGGGAAATGTTTAAAGATGCACGTAAGGAATCTAAGAAAGCAATATGTGATGCAAAAACCTTAGCTTTTAGTGATTTATATAATAGATTATATACTAAGGATGGAGAAAGATATATGTATAAGTTTGTCAAACAAATAGACATGAGTAGTACGAATTTAGTTCAAGTGAAGTGTATAAAGGATGAAGATCAAAAAGTAATTTTCTTATAAGATGATATTCAACAAAGGTGAATGAGATATTTTGCTAAACTTTTTAATGAATAATATGAAAATACGATTCACTGTAGTGACTTTAGCACCCGAAATGAAAATAAAGATTTCTGCTTTTATAGGTTTATTAGTAAAACCGAAGTTTTAGAGGCTTTAAAGAAATTGAAGGGTGGAAAAGCTGTTGGACCTGATAATATTCCAACAGAGGTGTGGAAATGCTTAGGGAATGAAGGAATTTCTTGGCTTACTAAACTTTTTAATATTGTTTTGAAGACTAAAAATATGTCAGATGAGTGGAGAATGAGTGTGTTAATTCATATTTTTAAGAATAAAGGCGATGCAAAAGATTATATGAATTATAGAGGAATTAAGTTAATGTGTCATACTTTAAAACTATGAGAGCGAGTTATGGAGCATAGGTTGCGACGTGATACTAATGTTTCTCAAAATCAATTTGGATTCATGCCGGGTAAGTCGACTATGGAAGCCATACATTTATTAAGAGGTTTGAAGGAGAAATATGGAGAAAATAAGAAGGATCTACAAATGATATTTCTTGATTTAGAAAAAGCATATGATAAAGTTCCAAGAGAAGTGCTATGGAGCGTTCTTGAAAAGAAAGGAGTTAATAACGCTTATATTAAAATCATTAAAGATGTGTATGCAATAGCTATTACTTGTGTTCAAACACAAGGTGGTTTGACCAAGTATGTCCCTATTTTGGTTGGGTTACATCAAGGATTAGCCTTAAGCTCATATCTTTTTGTTTTAGTCATGGATGTTCTCACTAGACATTTGCAAGAGGATGTACCTTGCTATATACATTTTGCTGATGATATTCTTCTTGTTGATAAGACTAGAGAGGGAATTGAAGATAAACTTGAATTATGGGGGTCAACCTTAGAGTCTAAAGGTTTTAGCTTGAGTATATCTAAAACGGAATATATGGAGTGTAATTTTAGTAGTAATAGACCTAGTGAGGGGATTGCGACTTTCAGCGATAAAGTCATTAATAAGAATACACGTTCTAGATATCTTGAATATATTGTTCATAGTGATGGTGAAATAGATGGGGATATTCAGCAGAATTCAAGTTGGATGGTTAAAGTGGATGAATGCATTGGGCTTATTGTGTGATAAAAAAGTATCCCTCAAACTTAAGAAAAAATTCTATAAGATAGTGGTGAGGCCTACAATGTTTTATGGTGCTGAATGTTAGCCATTAAAAGAGAAGCATAATACTAAGTTAAGTGTGGCAGAGATGAGGAAGCTCAGGTGGATGAGTGGCTTTACCCTTATAGATATGATACAAAATGAGCATATTCGTGAAAAGGTTGGAGTAGCTCCAGTAGAAGATAAGATTAGAGAGATGGATGGTTTGGTCAAATAAAACGGCGGCCTTCCGATGACCCAGTTAGGAAAGTAGAGGTTTTAGATTTAACTTATGTTAAGAAAAGTAGAGGCAGACCTAAAAAACTTGATTAGAAAATATTAGAAATGATCTTTCTTTATTAGATCTAAATGATAATTTGACTTTTAATAGGACACAATGGAGAAAAAGGATTCATGTAAATTGGCCGACCCCACGAAGTGGGATAAAGGCTTGATGTTGTTGTTGTTGTTGTTGCATTCCACAAGACCCATTTACGGCAAAGTAAAATCTCACGAATTGATATAAAATCTACAAAAAAAAACATAAGTTTAATAGCTTTAATATCATTTTTCATCCACTTCTATATAGTCTATTAAATACAATCATAATTTTACAATATGCAGGATGAATTCACCACACGATTGACAGATGCAACATTGAGCCAGAGATCTAAAACAAATTTATGAACACAAAATGTTGGGAGAGTAAAGCAATGACAAATTTTCTGCATAATGTATGTTGCTTTCTTTGTCATTATCTGCAATACATCAACATTGTAAATTGCATCTTGATCATAATGTTGCATGTTATATGTCATAGATGTTTTCTTTGTTATGGAGCTGGTTCAATATATTCATAGAAAATGATCCATAGGAAACTAAGTTCAAAACCAAGCAAGGACTTTACGAATGGGTGCTTGTTTCATTCAATCTATTCGATGCACCAGCGAATAATATTCTGAGATCATATATAGAGGAGTTTATGACCGTGTATATGGATGACATTCTCATCTGCAACTAAGACATAAGAGGAGCTTCTTGTGTTAAATCTCTTAAAAGAAAATCACCTATACTTGAATTTGAAGAAATGCGACTTCAATAAGAAGGCACTGTTATGCTTGGACTTCAAAATGTTATATTCTCTTTATTTAACACACTGCACTCAGCTTGCTCTCTTCTTGATCTTGATCTAATCTCCTATGGTCCTAATCAAGCTCCAAAATATACAAACAAAAAGGTACACTATAAAGCTAAACTCACCAAATAATTTCATAGCAGAGTATGAACAGAATGGGAAACATTTAACATAATGACTTATGATGGAAAGCAATCAAATAAAAAACTTTAATAGCAAACATATAATGCCCTGGGCTTATAAGATTAATAAAAATACAAAAATAACACGTTAGAAGAAACTTTGAAATATGGTTAGCAAAGCATCCTGTGAAATGCTATTAAGCGCTGAAGGTGGCAATAGCATCCATCTCTTCCTGCAATAGTAGGGCATCTATGAAAACATCTAAGCTCTCACCTTCCATGACATCCTCAATGGCATGTTGAGTGATCCCAACACGGTGATCGGTGACTCGTCCTTGAGGAAAATTATATGTTCGAATCCGCTCTGATCGATCACCGCTTCCAATCTGTTCTTTAAAAAACAAATTGGAAAACCTTTAAGCCCATAATAGCGAGATGAACATCTCACGAGGAATAAATGGGCACTTGCCTGCTCTGAGCGGAGTTTTGAACGGTTCATGTGAAGTCTGGACCTTTCAATTTCATATAGTCTGGCTCTTAGCACTTTGAGTGCTTTGGCCTTATTCTACAAGAGATGAGGTCATGTACAAGTTAATAGTAACAAGCCATATAATATATATTTGTCAATAAACACGAAAGAAAACAATTTTTTGCTATGAGAATGTTGGGTCCGTTTGGGGCAGCTTTTCATAATTTTGCTTTCTATAAAATTATCACAGGTCTATTTAGCTGCCACTTCTTGTAGTTTCTCAAACATTTATGTTGTAGGAAGCCACATTTGGCAATCATATATGCAAGAATGTGATAACTATAAGAAAATTGCTATCCAACTTTTTAAAAGAAAAAAATCTAAAATAGCTACCTACATTAGATGTAAAAAAATCGTGTTTTTCACAATAATTCTACAATTACTTATAAAGAAAGTTGCAGCCGCCACAAATGAACCCAGAGTCTTTAATGAAAATCAAGATGTTGCTAAATACCATATGTTGTGATCTTTCATCTTGTATTGCCACTGCAATTCCAGTTGGAATATGAGTAATTCTAACAGCACTGTTTGTCGTGTTCACAGATTGGCCCCCACTTCCGCCTGATCTGTAAGTATCAACCCTCAGATCCTCGTTACGTACCTGGACGTCAACCTGCATAATCACCATAGAAAATGTCTGTCAGAATGCTAGTCATTTGAATATACATAGAACAGACATATTTGGAAAATATAAGTTGGCTATCTTGATGTAAGAAATGATACCAAATGTTAGAGAAAGAGATTTATCAACTTTTAGAAAATATTAGAAATTATTCTTTTTTATTAAATTTAAATGAGAATTTAACTCTTGACATAACAAAATGGAGAAAAAAGATTTATGCAGCTGATCTCACATTATAGGATATAGACTTGATGTTGTTGATGTTGTTGTTGATGTTGTTGAGATATGCTCATATTCAGTGGCGGAACCCTTAAGGGCCCGGGGGGGCAATTGCCCCCCCTAAAAAAATTAAAATTTTGTGTATAATATGGATTTTTAGGTAATTTGTCCCCCTCCATCTTTTTTTTACTCTTTATTATTGGAATTTTTAGGCAATTTCCCCCCCTAAAAAAATTAAAATACTATGATCTTTAGAAGATTGCCCCCTAGCAAAATTATACATATTGTATAGAGGTGTTATTACAAGGGTTTTAGGCAATTGCCCCCCTTTAAAAGTTTTAAAATATTATGGTCTTTAGGCAATTGCTCTCAGCATAATTAAACACATTCTATAGAGGTGTTATTGTTAGAGAACGATGAATCAAATACAAAGAGAAATAGTAAAGAGAATCTAAAAATATCCTTACAACAAAAATTTGTTCCGGTCGAACCCCGTTAAGGGGCGCTGTCCCCTTGAACCCCCGACACATTATGTTGAGGTGTCACCTTTTTTTTTTAAAGTACAATTGTCATTATATAAGTTGTTGATAATATTTTTAAAATGTATTATGTATTCAGGTACAAATGAAAAAAAAATGTATAAATTTTTACTTATAGGTTTGCCCCCCCTAAAAATTAAGGCTGGTTTCACCCCTGCTCATATTAAGAAAAACTTCAAATAACTCAGGATATATTTTTCTTTCTATTTCTACCATCTGAATGAAAGGAACACTAATTGTTTCTATGATTTAATTTTATCAACCTTGAATATTCATGGGTTCACAATCCTGAAGGGGAGAAGTCATCAATGATCAATCTTATTTTGATAGATTGGTACTTTCTTTGGATTATCGCAATCTTTTCTCACCCTCTACTTTGATTTATTTGACTTTTTATGAGTATTTTTTTCGTTGTTCTTTTATCTTTTGTAATTGTAATTTTTTTTCTTTCAATGAGAGGGTTACTATTACAATTATAATAATTGTAAATTTGATTAAAAAATGAATAATCTAATTAAGTAAATATGCATTTTTTAAATACAAAATCATGTTACTGATATGGCTAGCAAAAGTATCAATTGGTGGCTAAAATATTAATTTAACTTGAGTAGTATGAGACAAATTTAGTCCAAACATAGACACTGAGTTCGTACAATACAAGTTGACACCATTGGTGTTTAGCATATTTCTCCAATTTGGGGGAGGGAGGTCGCACGTGAGGGGTTATTTCTTGGTTTAGACCTCACACCCAAAAATCAACTTCTACTACTCCAAAACAATTATATCAAAACAAATTGCTCTTAAATAAAAACGTAGGTGAATGGTCCTCACCTCATCAGCCTGAGGAAGAATAGCAACCGATACCGCGCTAGTATGGACACGCCCTGACTTCTCTGTCAGGGGCACTCGCTAGCAAACAATAGAAAATAAATTACTGAATTTCATATAATGCAACACTTCAGGATAGTGATGATTTAGATTCAGAAGTAAGATCTAAAAAACACCTGAACCCTATGAATGCCACTCTCAAACTTGAGTTTCCCATATGCACCACATCCAGATACTGTTCCACTAGCTTCCTGTGATCAAAAAGTTAGTTATGGTAAACAACAGAATGCTTTATGATCCAACTAAAAAATATAAGATTCACTACGAGATCTTAAATGCAAAGTTGAAGATAGTGAGCTTGAATTCCTTTACAGAACTTGAATATAAAAGTTTAGAGCAAATTTGGTAGCAGATACAGAACTACAGAAGTAAATAGAAACCTTGTATCCTTTCAAATCAGACTCCATTATGTCAATAATTTCAAATCTCCATCCCTTTTTCTGGGAATATTTCTCATACCTGATATTCCAGACAGACACAAACTGCATAAACAAAAGCACTCACTCATTGTACATTAAAAGATTTAAAAACATACATCTTGAATATATCCATTGCAAATAAAGATGCCTCTTCTCCCCCAGTTCCTGTAAGAAACAATTACAGGTTATAAATTGGAAAGAATTTTTAAGTGAGAAACTGACCTTCCAACTAGAGATCAAAATGTATGCAACCTGAAAACATCATATTACCTGCTCTCACCTCAAGAATACAATCCCTCTCATCGGCTTCATCCTTTGGGAGCAATAATTTAAGCAGCGAATGAAATAATCTTTTCTCTTCCTCAAAAGCCTCAGCTAATTCCTCAGACGCCATATCACGCATATCTTTATCTTCAGAACAGTCAGACATTAATGACTCCAGACTAGTAATCTCCTAGAAATTAGAATGTTAAGTTCTTAAGCTTAGAAAGCATACTCTTAAGATTCAAATTCACTTTACAATTTAAAACTGTGGTAATATTTTTAGTCATTAGAATTACTAATTGACCAAGATCTAGAGAAAGGCCAAAGGTGCAAGGAAATTATAGGACACTTACACCTATGGCCATTGAAATAGACCATAAGTTGTTTTCATAATATAAAGAGTAATAATGTTATGTCGAAAAGCAAGGCAAATAACAATGGTTAAGAATTAGTAAGAAAATTAATTTGGACTCAACGAGAAACATTTCATGAAATAAAAAAGAAAAAAGAAAAATTGCGTGGAAAACAGTGACTAAAGTCTATGTTCTTACAGGTTCCATTCTGCATAATCCAACTCAACTGACAACCATTGGATCTTGGATGCCATGAAGGAAGCCGCCAGATCATTTAGATTTTCTCAAATGAAGCATACTTGTTTTATATTTATAATAATTAAAATAACATTTACATTCGAAGCTTTTAACTGCACAACATATTGTTAAATTGGTAGTTGTAAAACTAAGCTTGATAATAATACCGCAATGGCCATTATCAATATGAAGAAAGATCACAATAAGTACATCAATTTCAAAAGTTTTGAATCTAACAAATACATTTCATCTCACAAATATGATTATTCAGAACAAACCGCTTAAATGCTAACTTACAAGAACTTCTAAGAGTGGCAAGACATTTCAAAATTATACATGTGAAGAGAAACATAATGAACATACCTTCCTTTTGGCCCTCACTTCCTTAATTAGTTCCAAAGAGCTCCCGAGTTTCCGGAGCTCCTTGTTAGCTCTTGAATACTCAGTTGATGTGACTGCTGGCTGTCTTCATGACATCAGAATCATAAAATGGAGGCATAAGCAGGAGGTTAATTTATTTATCATTCAACACTGTTGCAGCATAGCAAATACATAATGGCTGTTAATGGAGGCTAACTCACACCCGTTTATTATGTTTTACATCACTTTAGTGCAATTAAAAGTATAGCTATAGTCAAATACAAAGGATAGAAGATGAACAAGTATTATAGAAATTCTTTCTTATTTTGGTTGTGGGTTGAGGGGGAATAGAAATGCCTGTATAGTTGCATATAAACATTATATATTTAACACTAAATTAAAATAGATCTATTCTCCCAGTTATGGCCAAGAATGCATGGGAATATTGAAAAATTGTAATGCAACAAGAATGAAATTTGATAGAACAAATCCCAGGTTGCATCATCTCATCTTTTAACCCAAATAAAGAGGTTGGTCTCTAAAAGACGGTTTGGGACACTGCAACTACAAATTTGTAACACCTAAATGGTTAGAGATGAGAATTAAAAAAAAAAAAAAATTTTGACCAAAATCCATGCTGGTGCATCAAAGCACAAGTTTGTATTTACAAGACCACAAAATGTAAAAGAGTATATTATATCTTTAGTTGAAATTTTATATTTTGATACTTACAGTAAGTATGGTAAATAAAGCCATTTATATGTAAATTCATATATGCAAGTATTCATAAACATGTGCAATTATTTAAAAATGCATGCCTACTCTGAAAATCATGAAACCCAGAGTTGTTAGGTACCTGGTTAATTTGATCATGAAGAAAAGCACTTTTTTGCTCTATTGCTATCATACTTTGTTCCACTATCTTAAGGAGATCTGGGGAAAGGTGGACAGTGATTTCTACAAAGAATAACAAGGCAATCATGAAAAAATAAAAGAAACATTGTTTTAACCATACGAAATCAAAGATCAAGATACACCTTTTTTCAATTAGCCATTTTTTTTCTATACATCATCGAAATTTATGACATGTTAGCTAATTTACAAAAAATTATCAAAAACAAATTAAAAATATAGCATTTTGGTATCAAATATTACCTAATCAAAATCATTAGCAGCAGTAGCCGCCTCAACTAAAGTATGAAGGATTGTCTCATGAATCCATCTTCAAAATCCATCCGGAAAAGAGGTTTTGGTGTAAGCTATATCATCTCATATCATAAAAGTGTTATCTTCAAGAATCCACATCATAAAATGACTAATTTCCTAGGCCAGTCATAGGATGCATAAGGCAGCAGCCAAAGAAGATGGATTGAAGGTTGTAAAAGGAATAGAAATAATACTGTAATAAACAGTATTCAATTTGCGAATGATGCCCTTATATTCGGTGGATATTCTAGATCTTAAGTTTTGGCTCTTAAAATTATTTAGCTTCTTTTCCATGAGATTTCTAGCCAAAGAATTAACTTATTTAAATCTTTTTTCATTTAACATGATGGCTACAAAGAGAAAGGTCTAATGATTGCCAAAGCGTTGGGTTGCTCTTTGGTATCACGTCCTTTTAAATATTTGGACCTCCCTCGTGGTTCTAAAACTTTACGGAAAGATCTTTGCAATCCAATCATTACAAAAATTCATAAAACATTAGCTTCTTAGAAAGGCAAATTTCTTTTGAAAGGTGACTGATTTGCTCTTATTAATTCAAATTTATCCATTCTACCTTATTTTTTCTCTTTAATCTAGGTACTCAAATGCGGCATTAATAAAATTGATAGATTTAAATTTTTTATAAAGGGAATGCAAAATACAGTGAACAAAACTTGGTTAATTGGAATAACAATTGTAGACGTAAAATTTTTAAAGAGCTTGGTGCGAAGAACCTTCATATTATGAATAGCTCTCTTCTTTCAAAATGGATATGAAAATTTATTCAAGTGAAGCCAGAGTCATTTGATATGTATCATCAAAAGGAAGTGTTGACATTTTTTTTTTCGCATTGACCAAGCCCCGATTGAGCCGATTCAAGCCCGACTGAGCTTGATCGCGCTCAATCAACTCGATCGAGCACCGTCGAATGCAAATTGACCAAAATTGAGCCCTAATTTAATTAAATTAAGCTCAATTTTATCAAATTAAAATCAAATTGGTCCAAATATAACCCAATAGAGCCTCGTCGAGCCTCATCAAACCAAAATTGATGTCAATTCGAGCCCAATTTCGCAAAAATTGGCTCAGTTGGACCTAGTCAGACCCGAATCGACCCAAATGGATTTGAATTAGGTCCAATTTGGACCCAATTTCAGCCCAATTAGTCAAATTCAAGTTCATTTGACTTACCAAATCAGGAAAATCACATAATCCGGATGAAATTAAATCATCGGCTTCTATATTTGTTTTCTACCTCTTTTCTCGTTGCTGTAGCAGGGAGATCCTGAAAGAAGAACATTTTAGGCAGCCTGTATCCCTTGATTTTGCGTATAGAGAGAGCGGGAGATGAAGAGAGGGATTTCATTCAACCTTACTTGTTGTGTGCATCCAGATTGAGCATGAGAGAGGGAGAAGAGGAACCGTTCAGTCCAACTTGCAAGCCTCCCGCGTTCAAAAGAAGAGGCGAAGGGAGAAGAGCCTTTGTGCGTGCCTAACAGAGTGGATCGAGCGAAGGTAGAGGGTCGACCAACCCTCTACGTGCAGTTTATGTACCCAGCTAAGGAGGTGGAGCGGAGACTCCCGTTCGGCCTGCTTGCGACGTCTGATCCAGCAAGAGAGATAGTAGAGAGGAGTGGAGGGTCTCTTTCTTCCCTTCATGCGTCTTCTTGCGATCAATCGGTCCATCCGAGTGAGGAGGGCAAGAGGAATTGAGCATACATCCTAGCCGACCTAACCAGACAATGACACACAACTCTTGTTCGTGCGTCTGGAAGCCCGATCGAGCAGGACATGAACCCGCAAGTGTAGCCAAGCTTGATCAAGCAGTGTGAAGGGGTCGTCAAAGTACTTGGAGGCCGTTTGCTTGCTGTAGGAACCCCTTCTTCCTTCCATTCCAACCCCAGTGAGATTATGATGGTGAAATCAACTTTCGGGAGCATTCAAGCAAGTGGAGGCAGCAATCCAGAGCTTTTGGACAGCAAATTTGCCTTCCGAAGGAGCTTGGACAGCAGCTTGCCACTTCTCTTTTCCATTTTCTCGCCTTTTACAGGGCGAGTGGATTGTTGTCTACGACGTGATAGCCCGGCGAGGTAAAACTCCTCAAACTTAGGCAAAATCTAGGTCTCCAAGCCAATGTTTTTATGGTTGACACTCTCCATGTCGTAGATCTATAGAAAATCTCGCATTTAAATTTCAAACCCAAGAAAAATCCTGCGTTTGTTGTCCTCTCCACAAAACAATGAAAATCCGGCAATTTTCGCTTGTTTGCTCTCAAGAGCAAGCCCGAGGAGGACTCCGAAGCACGTATTGTTGTTGGATCGGTGTTCAACAACCTCCAAATGCATGAAATAGCATCATGTTGCCTTCCAACGCCTTTGCCTACAATCAAAACCTAGGTTAGATGTTCAATTCCAAATCAAACATCAATGCTTGGGATTTCAAGGGTTTCACACTCACCACCAATCCAATGTTAATATCATGACAAAATTGGCATGTATACATTTAGAAGAGCTTGCATGCTAACATTGGAGAGCCTCTAAAAGTTTGGTGAGTATGTATGATGGATTTGTTTGATTAAAAGATTATATATGTATATATATATATGATTAAATCAATGTGAGATTCACCACAGACCCTCAAGGGTCTATGTTGTAAATTTTACAATACATATGATCAAATGAATTCATGATCATCATCTTCATCAAA
>NW_021318665.1:1335127-1357283 GCF_001605985.2 Dendrobium catenatum
AATTAAAATAAAATCGGTCAAAATAGATCCAATCGAGCCTCGCTGAACCAAATTCGACGCCGATCGAGCCTAATTTCCCAAAATTGGCTCAATCGAACCCAGTCGGACCCAAATCGACCAAAATCAATTCGAATTAAGTCTAATTCGGACCCAATTTCAGCCCAATTAGTCAAATCCAAGTTCATTTAACTTACAAAATTTGGAAAATCGCATCCTACGGTTGGAATTAAATTAGCGCCTGATACAAGTTTTTCTCCCTCTTTTCTCGTTGTTGTAGCAGGGACATCGCGACAGGATCTTATCTTGCGGCAGAAGATCATCTCGGGCAGCCTGTATCCCTCGATTTCGCATATAGAGAGAGCAGGAGATGAAGAGAGGGATTTCATTCGACCTTACCTGTTGTGTGCATCCAGACCGAGCATGAGAGAGCGATAAAGGGGACTGTTCAGTCCTACTTGCATGCCTCCCACATTCGAAAGAAGAGGCAAAGGCAGAAGAGCCTTCGTGCGTGCCTACCATAGTGGATCGAGCGAAGGCAGAGGGTTGGACAACCCACTGCATGCGGTTTATGTACCCAGCTAAAGGAGGTGAAGTGGAGACTCCCGTTCGGCCTGCTTGCATCGTCCAATCCAGCAAGACAGATAGGAGAGATGAGTGGAGGGTCTCTTTCTTCCCTTCGTGCGCCTTCTTGCAATCAATCGATCCATCCGAGTGAGGAGGGCAAGAGGAATCGAGCATACATCCTAGCTGACCTAACCAATTGACGATGCACGACTCTTGTTTCATGATCATCATATATATAACTAAATCAATGTGAGATTCACTATAGACCCTCAAGGGTCTATGTTGTAAATTTCACAATACATATGATCAAATGAATTCATGATCATCATCTTCATCAAATTCAGAGAATTTAAACGACAATCATCACTTGCTTGAAGCATCTTCAACTTTTGAAAATTGGGAGAACAATCAAATAGGGTCATTTAATTTTGAGGCAAAATTGAGATGTTGTATGGACCCTCAAAGGCCCATGAGACCTCATGTTTTGGGATTATTTAACCATCTCCCAAATTAAAAGATTGAACATTGAAGTGAGGTGATCAAACCCCTAAAATGCAAATCATGCTCACACACTTCTAGGTTGTTTTAAATCATATCAAATTTGATTTTAAAACTTCTTAGAAGTCATAGGAAAACAATCTCCTCTCTCCAAATGAGTCCAAAACACTCAAACCAAAATAAGGAGTTTTCCTTCAAGTACGTATCTCCTTCATGCATGATGTTTGGAGAACAAAAATGCTTCAAGTGTTTTATCGCATGAAGCCTAACATCTCTTAAGGTCATCATCGATCCTTCTTTGTGTGTGGTGTTGTGGATTTTCCTAAAATGCTCAACACATCATATTATAAGCTCCCAAACTTAGAGCCAAATTCTAAGTTTCTTCATTTCATTTGTTGGAGCATAAAACCAACTAGCGGTCCCCTTGCTTGTTGCCTTCTAGGCTCACATAAAGGTTTCTCAAATAACCTCTAAAGAGCCTAAAAGAGCATTAACAAATCTTAGGATCAAAACCTTAGGTCCATTTCCTCCTGTTTGTTGAAACTTGAAACACAAGATCAACAAACAATAAACTCCATTTCCCTCATGCATGGTACTTGGAGCCTTCTCAAGGCTCCAAGTGTTAGGTTGCATGGGTTCTAGCATATTGAGAGCCCTCCTTCGAATGCTCTTTTCCCTCATGTGTGATATTTTGGAGCTTTATCAAGGCTCCAAACACTTCATTACATGAGTCATCAGACTTTAAGACCAAATCCTAAGTTTCCTCTTTCATCTCTTGAAACATGAAATCAACAAATGAATAATACTCCTTCCTGCATGATATTTGGAGCATCCCAATGCTCCCAAACACTTCATTGCATGAACCCTAACATCTATTAAGGGATCTCTAATAGATCCCCTTCCTTCTCATGCATGATGGTTTGGAGTATCCCAATTCTCCAAATGCTTCATTGCATGAATCATATAACCTTAGGACCAAATCCTAAGTTCATTCCCCCTTTTCGTTTGTTGAGACACAAAATCAACAAACATTCACCTCTACACCCCTTTCATGCATGATATTTGGAACCTTCTCAAGGCTTCAAATGATGCATTGCATAGCTCTTAGCCTCCCTTAGGAGCTACCACCAACCATCCTCTCCTTTCATCTATGATGATTTGGAATCCTCCAAAGTTCCAAACATATCATTACAAGAAGATTTTGGAGCTTAATGCAAAATTCTAAGCTTCCTCTATCATTCGTTGAGACACAAGATCAACAAATGAATATCCTCCGGCATAAGATTCCAACCTTAGCCCATCACATTTGCCTAACCTAATCTAGGTATGGTCATGCATCATTGAGTACAAAACGCGATGATTGCTTTCTGATTTGTAGTTTCAAAACTACAAATCATTTCTCTCTTATGCATGACATTTGGAGCTTCCTCAAAGCTTCAAATACATCATTGCACGGACCATTGAAACTTAGAATCAAATTGTAAGCTCTCCCACATCATTTGTTGGAATACAAAACCAACAAATATCCTCCTCATGCATGTCGTTTTGAAGCATCCAACAGCTTCAAATGCATCATCACATGAATCTTTGGACTATAGAAATAAATCCCAATTCATCTTTCCTTTGTTTGTGGAGACACAAAGTCAAAAAACATTCATCTATCTCTCTTCCATGAATGACTTTTGGAATCTCCTCAAGATTCCAAATGTTCTATGGCATGAAGTTCTTTGAACTTAGAACCTAATTTTGAATTCTTCTACCCTATTCGTTGGAACATAAAACTAATGAATGATCCTAGTTTTATTCCCCCATTCACTTAGCCTAAATTAAGTGGATGATTACTTCTCTTTGAACACCAAATGTTCAAGAATTTTCCTTCAAGTTGCAATATCTAAGTTCTGCATCGTTTTCCCCTATTTACCCAACACAAATTTGGTAAATAGAAATGCTTCATTGAAGGCAAAATTCAACGATCCATCCTTCAATTTGCAACCTCAAAGTTGTATATTGCATCTCTCTTTCTACAACTCAAAGGTTACAGAAAATTCTCTCATTCTCCTTACCCAAATTAGAAGAGTGTACACCTCTTTAAACACCAATATTAAAAAAATATACATGAATTTGCAACTCATAAGTTGCATTTCTCCTTTTTTTTCTACAAACCAAAATTGTAGAGAAATATCTCTTTCTACAACTCAAAAGTTGTAGAAATTCTTGCATTCATTCAACCCATGTTGAGTGAAACAAATATACACCAAATCAATTTATTTATTGATCCAAAATCAATAAGTAATTTCATCCCAAGCATATAAATCAAAATCGTGTCTCCACTTAATCTTTCCAACTCAAGTTGAAAGGGTGAATTCCCCTCTTTGAGCACCAAAAGTTCAAAGAACTTCCCCCAACTCACAACCTTTAAGTTGCATTTCCCTTCTTTATTTTCCTACAAGCCAAGATTGCTGGAAAACCTCCAAATTCTCCTTCATTTACCAAACCCCGAATTGGGCAAATGAATAGATTTCTTTAAACACCAAATTTTAAAGAATATTCATGAATTTGCAATTTCTGAGTTGTTCTTCTCCCCCTCTCATCTCTCCAACCTGAATTGGATGAATGGATTCTCTTCTTTGAATATCAAAAATTCAAAGACCACTCTTCAATTTGCAACCTACAAGTTGCACTTTGCTTCTCTACTTTACAACTCAAATGTTGTAGGAACTTCATTCTTCCAATCTAAACTGGGTGAATGAATATCTCAAGTTTCAAAGAAATTTCATGTGATTTGTAATCCACACTTACATGTCACACTCTTACATCTACCTAATCCAACTTAGGTTGATGAATATCCTCATTGAAGAGAAAATCCAATTATTCATTCCTAGTTTGCAACTTCCAAGTTGCATGCTACATCTCTATTTCCTACAACTCAAAAGTTGCAGGAAATCATCTTATTAACCCAAATTAGGTAAATGAACACCGTCTCTTGAAAAATATACAAGCAGAAATACAATCTCATAATTATTTGCAAACATAAGTGTATGAGAAAATACAAATTAAATGAGATTTAAAAAATAAAATTACAATAGAGAAGAGTATTACAAATACTTCAAAGAAAATTACATATCCTTGGGAGGCCCAAATTTATGATAAACTCAAGATTCAAGCCTCCTGAATCTCCAACCCAATATCTCCCTTGATCTCTTAACTCATGGTGCCTATTAGGTTCTTCATTATCATATAGAAGTTTAGAAGATCTTTTCCCAAAATATCAATGTTTGCAGATGCATAATTTATCACTTTGGGATCGACAAACATATTGTACCTGGCCACTAACCACCTAGTCTTTTCAAGCCTATTAGAGCACAAAGTGAAAATGATAGATTTCGTAAGCATATTGGGAGAGAGATAGTCGAGATGTGCCACAGTGTATCAAGTTGCTATAATTCATTCAGCCAAAGTTTTCACTCTATGTGATTCAAGCACATCTTGTACTTATCAGAGTAACACTTAAACTCATTCAACTTAGTGTTAGCTAAACAGAGCTCTTTATCAGCATCTTAGAACAGGATTACTAGATCTCCAATCACTTTTCCAAAGCATGCATCCACTCACTTTGGGGATCCAATTCCTACTTCATTCTTTCCACCCTGCAAGTAAGGTCTTCAATAATTGTGAAAGAAGAAACTAGACAAGGATCAAAGGGTTGGAGATACAACAGAAAATGCAATATCCTTTGCTTGAGACAAAAAAAGGAAATACAACCTCCTTCGGCTTATTGAAAAAGTTCCTAGAAATGAAGGTGATTGTTCAGCTATTTAGTATACCTCTCCAAGTGACCCAAAAGCGCAATAATACCCTTTAAAAGATTTTGTACGGTAAAATATATGATGTTATTGGTGAAATAGCAACCAAAACAAGAATTCAGTTCTCATGTAGCATTCAATGATAGTTCTTTCTTCTTAGTTAAACACATCTGACACTCAATCCAAAAAAAAGAATTAGTAACAATACAAATTAACTCTTTTTACAAAATGAAAGAAAAATATGTGACATTGGAATCAAAACTGGATAAAACTGATGAAGATAATTCTTAATCCAATGTTTGACATTCATTCAGAAAATAATAATAATAATAATCCTCTTATTGTCCGCCCAAAGAGAAAACATATAAAACAATAGCATACCACTAGAGTATTGACGACTTGGAGGGACAAGGAAGCTGAATCCTCTCGATTGCAATGGCAGAACCCATAGAACAGGAGACGCTGAAGTCGAAGCGGAACAGGATTCGAATCGCTGAAGTCTGCGGAGAAGATCTGGAGCCCATCGTAAGCTTGTAAATCTCATTTTCTTCCACAGGTGCGTGTGAAAGCTGCAATCTTGAAATCGGAAAAGAAATAAGCAGCCTTGAATGGGGCGTCAATTCGCCGTCGAGAGATGATTTGGCTGGTGTCGCAATGGTGCTGCTGTGCGAACTTCCCAAAGCACTAGGGTAAGACCGTTAGGGTTTATGGAGAAATTATTGGTGCGGAGTCCGGACTGCCTTCGGACTTCAATCTTACCGTATACAGGCATAGATTCCCGTTCTGTTGGATCTCAGCCACCCAACTGGCCCATTGGACTTATAGCGTTAAGAGATCGACCGCCACTAATCCCCCACCGTCCCTAGGCCGCTCGACCACCACCCTCAAATCAGCAGTCACTCAACTCCGAAATGTCCAAACTTGCCACATTTTTTATCAATTAAGGTATTATATGGATTGAAATAGGCACCTAGGGCTTGGTATGAGAGATTGAGCACTTTCCTACTTGAAAGATCTTTTGAAAAAGAAAGTGTGGATACAACTTTTTTTTTAAAGAAATTTGGAAAGGAAATACTTATTGTTCAAATTTATGTGGATGATATCATCTTTGGATCTTCAAATAAAAATCTTTGTGATGATTTTTCTAAAACAATGAGTAGTGAATTTGAAATTAGTTTAATGGGAGATTTAAATTCCTTTCTAGGTTTTAGCATTAAGCAAATTGAGGAAGGAACATTTCTTAACCAAACTAATTATATTAAGGACATCCTCAAGAAATATGAAATGGACAATGCTAAACCTGTTAGTACACCCATGAGATCCGCAGTTCAGTTGGATAAGGACCTTAAGGGAAAATCTGTTGATCAAAAGAAATATAGAGGGATTATTGGATCTTTGCTTTACTTGACTGCTAGCCGACATTGCTCAGGAGGCTTCTATTATTGTTCTGCTGAGGGGTTCTAAGTACAGAAATATTGTGATCAATTCCTTTCTCCTTATAAAAATCTTCAAATCTCTCATTCCCAAATTCTCCTCCATGATCACTTTATATATAAATAATTTTACACCCTAATTTTCTTTAAATCCAAGTCGAAAAATTTCTAAATTCCTCAAATGATTCACTCTTATGAAATAGAAATCTAACCCAAGTGAATCTTGAGTAATTATCCACAATAACAAATCCGTATACTTTCCCTCCTAGACTCACAGTTCCAACTGGTCCAAAAAGATCCATGTGTAAAAGTTCCAATGGTTTACTAGTCCTAAGATCCTTATTGGACTAAAAAGATGACTTCACCTACTTTCCTAATTGACATGCATCACAAAGGTTATCCTTAGTAAAGTCCAGTTTTGGTATACCTCTTACTAAATTCTTTTGGGTAATCCTCCAAAGATTTTTCATGCTAGAATGACAAAGTCTCCTATGCTAAAGCCATGACTCATTAGAAATAGTTTTCAAATAAAAAGTAGTAGGAGTCTGAATGCAATTTAAATCTAGTATATAAATATTGTTTATCCTTTTACCATTTAAAACATCTTTATCATTTAGGCTTAATATGCAGCTAGTAGGAAAAATTTATACACTATAACCCTTATCACATAGCTGACTTATACTTAATAAATTATTCTTTAAGCCTTCAACCAATAACACATTGTCTATAAAATTTTTTTTAAGATTTCCAATCATACCTGATCCAACCACCTTCTTTGTGGTATTATCTCCAAGTGTAACCTTGCCTCCACTCCTTGCTTCCAGAAAAATGAATTGAGCAGTATCTCCAGTCATATGCTTTGAACATCCGCTATCCAGGTACCATATGCTCTCACGAGGTCTTGTGTGAGAGCGACCCTGTAAAAATATCAAATGTTAGACCTGGAAACCCAAACAAGTTTGGGTTCTCCTTTTGGCAATTTATAATCAGATGCATGTATGATATGTCTAGGTTTATGCATCTTAGGTCTCCACACCAAATTAGTTTTCATCTTCAAGGTACAGGTGTGAGCTATATATCCAAGTAATCCATAATTATTACATTTAACATTAGGAAAAGGATTCCTAAGTCTTTTACCATTTGTTTGTCTTCTAAGGGATTCCATATATTTAGGATAAAATTTATGATTTGTAAAATCTTCAAGTTTGGGGGGTATCCTATTATCCTCGAGAGCTTTTATTTTCAACTTATAAAATGAATTCATATCTTCCAAGATTCGATTTGAATAATTGATTCGATATGTTTTTCTCTCTGATTCATCCTTAAATTTTTTAAATTCTTTTTCAAGATCAGCATATGATGATTTTAAATTCTCATGATATTTATTCAAGTCACCAAATTCATCGAGTAGTTTCATGTGGTTGTCATCTATTAAGGCATGATCTTTCCTAAGGATTTCATGTTCTTTTTGAAGTTCTTCAAATTTTAAACTTAGACTAGCATGCATTTTCTTCATTTTCTTGTATGCATCATACATGTGTTCAGAAACTTCAAATAATTCATCATAAGTTAAGTAACTTACCTCTTCTTGATCAGACTGATCAAGACTGTCTGCCATCAAGCAAAGATTGGTGACTTCTTCTTATTTTTCAGTCTCTAATGAATCTGAAGCTGAGTCCGCCCAGAAAGCTCTTTGAAACTTTTTCTTGCCCTTCTTTATAATTGGTTTCTCCTCTACCTTCTCCTTGCTATGAGTGGCTTTGCGTTTTGGGCAATCAGTTTTAATATGACCAAGTTTTCTGCATTCATAGCAAATTACTTCATTAGAAACCTTGCCATTTCTATTAAATTTATCTCTATTCTATTGCTGGCGTCTCTTTTGTTTCCTTTTCAGAAAGCTTCTAAACTTTCTAGTCATTAATGCAATGTCGTCATCATCCTCAGGTTGTGAGTGTTCACTCTCAGACTCTTCCACTTTTAGTGCTAAGTTATTTTCCTTTCGTGGTTCACCTGCATCAATCTTTCTTTAGCTAGCTCCTTGCTCGTAAGCAATAAGTGAACCAAGAAGATTGTCAATTGAATAAATGTTTAGATCTTTAGACTCTGTAATTGCAGTAATTTTAGCATCATAAGTAGTAGGTAAACAATGAAAAATCTTATTAACCATTTCAGCATTCGTTAGTTCTCTACCAAGTACATGCAAAGAGGTGACTATTTGAGTAAATCTTGTGTACATATCAGAAATGGATTCATTAGGTTTCATACAAAATAGTTCATAATCATGCAATAAGATATTAAGTCTAGATTTTTTTAACCTCATTAGTCCCCTCATATGTTATACAAATTCTACCCCATATGTCCTTTCCACTTTTACAAGTGGAAACCCGCATGTAGTCTTCAGATTTTAAAGCACAAAAGAAACTATTCAAACATTTAGCGTTTGGTGCTAAGTCACATTCTTCTACAGTCTAGTCCGCAAAAGGTGTTTCAACTCTAACTCCATCAACTAATCTAGTTAGTTTTGTATATCCTTCCTGGACTAAGATCCACATATGATAATCAAATGATTGTAAGAAAGTAGACATGCGTGTTTTCCAAAAAACAAAAGGTAAATTGTCAAACAGTGGAGGTCTAGTAATAGAGTAACCCTCAGGTGTGTTTCGATTTCCAAATGTAGCCATCTACGTTAATCAAAAAGTAGTTTAAACTTATAATTTTAAAACAAAGCCCTGATACCACTTATTGAGTCTAGTGAATAGGTTGTTAAACCTAAGTTAATGTCCCACGACTATCAAGAGGGGGGTGAATTGGTAGTTAAAAATTATCCCTCTTTTGGATGAGTTGAGTCAAAAATAACTTCAGTGAATTTTTATAAAAAAGTTTTTTAACTACAACTTTTTAAACAGTAAAATACGGAAAATAAAAAAATAAAAATAAACGACATAAGATTTATAGTGGTTCGGTCTAAACCAGACCTACGTCCACTCCCCAGAGGCACCCTCTGAGTATTACACTAATACCAATAGTCTCTCCATTTGCACCCACAACAAGGTGGAGAAGCCTTTACAAACACTCTTTCCACCACTACCCGGTGCGGCATAGAATCGTCATCCTTTTACACTATCCCTAGCGTTGGCAGAGATCCGTCCATCCTTTCACACTCTCCGAACCCCTCATCCTTTTATACTCTCCTAGTGTGGGCAAAGAACCCGATCTCCTTGACATATCTCCTCACAAAAAATCTAGAAATAAGAAAGAAAAGAGTGAAGTAATCTCAAATCACAAGTAGGAAATCTTACCTTTGAACACCAAGTAAAGCCTTCACGCTCCAGTGGTAAAAATCCTTCTTTGAATGCTCTCACTCACTCTCTACGTGAGTCTTCTTTCAATAGGCATGAAGATCAATGACCAAAAAGATTTGGTGGCAGTTTAATTTGGACTATATATATGAAAGACAAAAAAAACTGCCCAAAAACTGCAAATTTTCAATTTTGTACGCAGTGGATCGTCCCGGACGATTTTACTTAAAGTGTCGAAAATGATCCTAATGTATATTGGTACGAACTATGTTCGTACATGATTATCATCCCGTACGAACTAGGTTCGTCCGGTATGAAACAATTATTTCATAGGTCGGTTTCCAAATCCCTGCAGGACGTAACCAACTGAGGTAAGTCAATTCGGTTCGTCCTGGGACTAACAAGTTTCATCCTCGATGATTTTAAATAAAGAGTTTCGTCTAGGGACAAAGGATAATTTCACCCTGCACGATTTTAAACAGAGAGTTTCATCCAGAGACGAAGGGTAATTTCGTCCTGTATGATTTTAAACAGAGAGTTTCATCCAGAGACGAACCATGCATTTCATCTGGGTGAATAGTGCAATGTGAGAATCCAGAGGAGTTAGTCCCGGGAAGAATATTAAATTCATTCGGACGATTAGGACTTAGAAAAATTTTCTCACTGACTGTTCGATCCATTGCTCTTTCGATAGGTTAATTGACATGATCATCCCGTACAAACTATGTTCGTCCCGTACGATCAGTTCACAAAAATTATTCCCCCATATGTGTGTGTTGTGAATATTCACTCAATTACAATCACTCCCTCTCAATTCAAAAACATTTTTAAAGCTTTTAATTTACAAATGATTCGATGCTGAATTTGATTTGAAGTCTTCATAGTTTGGAGTTGATTTTCCTGAAATGTTAGTACACACTAGAGCAAAAACAAATCTTCCAAAAAGTGTTAGGAGATATCTATACATAAAACAAAAATATTTGAAATCATCAAAATAATACAAGTTGCAAGAATGTAAAACATGCAAATAGCAACTCTCTTAACATCGCATAGCCATTATGGTAGTTTTAAAGGGTTTGCTTTTGCTTTCTAGATTGTATTAGGTTTTTCTTCTTTTAATACAATTAGCATTTCTTCAAAAAAAAAAAAAATACACATGATTAAGGAATGCTAAATTTTAAAATCTTATGGATTATTTTACATATGCATAAAATTTTAAAATCCAATTTAGAAAACATTCTTCACAACCATCTAGTATTATTTCAAAACATTAAAATGAGAAATTTTCAAATGTCCTTGGATTACCTCTAACCTAACTACCAGTGCAATGATTTCTTCAAAACTTATCCCCTCTACTTAAATACCCTTTGCAACTAACCTAGCCTTATTTCTCACAACTAATTCAGAGTCATTCAGTTCATTCTTAAATAAACACTTGTTTAAACAACACTCTTTTCAATAGGTCAAACTACTAACTTTTGCACATAATTTCTTACAAAATAATTCAAATTGCCATGCATTGCTATGATATAGAATTCATCCTCTAATGCTTATTCTATATTAGTGGGTTCTACCATAATAAAGAGTGTGTGGCTAACTTCTTGCCTAAGTCCATGTTTAGTCCTAACTCTTATGGATTGTTCTCTTATGATTAACTAATAGGATGACAAGATTCATATCTCCATTCTTTAGGTAATGGTTTCTTAGTTTCCTTTATATTATTTAAGCCTATATTCTAAATTTGAATGGTGATGCTAACCATCTATTCCTCTTCTTTAGGTGGAATAACACTATAGGTTTTATAAAATATAACATACATCAACTCTTCTAATACCACTATTCTTTTATTTAAGACCATATAGGTTTTTCCTGGTGCTAAATATCCAAAAATAATAATAATGACTTCCTTAGACTTACATCAAACTTTCTCAAATAAGATTTTTTATTGTTAAGTACAAAGCATTTGCATCCAAAGACATGTAAGTGGAAAAGGTTCAAAGTTCTACCCTTCAAAAGCTCATAGGATGGTTTATTCAAATTAGACCTTTTGTACACCTTATTAAACACATAATATGCTATGTTTACTACCTCTTCCCATAAATATTTGGTATCCTTTAGTCATTTAAAATGGCACTAGCTGCTTCTACCAATATCCTATTCATTCTCCCTACTATGTCATTTTGTTGGGGTATCCTAGGTGAAGAAATGTTGTGTTATGTCCAACCCTCTTAAGAAAAAAAATCAAATATATCATTTTTTCATATTCTCCTCCATGTTCACTATATCTTGATAGTAAGATTATAAATCCTAACTTTCTTTAAATCTAATTGGAGAAAATCCTAAAATCCTCAAACGATTCACTTTTTTTAATTAAGAACATAACCTAAGTGAACTTAGTGTAGTGTATCTATGATAATAAACACATTTGGTGCTAATAGGTCCAAATAGGTCTACATGCAAAATCTCTAGTGGTCTCCTTAAGTGAGTGAAAAGAGAACTTAACATGTTTATCTAGCTAATATAATCACATAGATGCTCCTTAAAAAACTCTAGCTTGGATACTCCTTTAACTCTAGTTGAGTGAACTTTTTTAGTGTCCTCATTCTTGCATGTTACAGTCTCCTATGCCACAACCAAGCCTTATCTATAGTAGTTTTTAGGTAGTGCACTTTTCTAGAATCATTATTCAAGCTTTCTTAGTTAATCAAATAAATATTATTCATTATAAAACCATGTAAAATAGGTTTACTATCAAGCAAAATCAAACATTTGTCTGAAAATAATTTAGACGAAAGCCCTTATATAAAAGTTAACTAATGCTCAATAAGTTATGCTTAAACCCTACTACTAAAAGTACATTTTAAATAGTAAAGCCATTTGGTTTACCTATGATGCTCATTCAAATTACCTTCCTCATAGTATTGTCTCCCAAGGTTAATTTTCCTCCATCCCCGGACTCTAGCATAATAAACTTTCTTATATCTCATATCATATGGTGCGAGCATCTTCTTTTCAAATACCACATGCCTTCATAGGGTACCTTGTGATGGAAAGCCTACAAAATAATTCAAGGTGAGTATTTTGGAACCTATACTAGCTTGCTTACCAACATGTGAAAAAATACGGCCATGTCATGTTATCTTGATAAAGCATTAGGCCTCCAAACATATTGTGTCATGGTGGACTCGAAGTAGAAAAACTCATGCAACGTGTCCTACTATGTAATAAGTAAAACACCTCACATTACGGACTAAATTAGCAAACATATGTAATAATGGTTTTTCCTTATGTTATGAGTATGTATGTGGTGCCCTCCTTGCTGGTATGTATGCAAATCTTGATTCATTAGCCTTTAAATATTTAATTTCCTTTTTTAATACTTAATTTGAACATTAATAAATTCCTAATTTTACATATGCTTCATGCTCACTAATATCTATATTCAAAGCAAATTATTTTAATTCTTTAAATGTAAGTTTTAAATTGATATGCTCTTGTGTTTTACCCCTAACATTATTTTTTTAACTCCTTTGACCCCTTTTACAAACTAGAATTTAGATATACTAACGTGGTATGTTCATCTTTTAAACATGCAAAATTTTTTAGTAGATCTATATGCATTTTTTCCAATGAACTATGCTTCTTCCTTAAGCTTTGATATTTTCCTTTTAATCTTATGTAGCCTACACACAAATTTTCTAAAAAATAAAGTAATTCATCATATGTGAAATCACATGCCTAGTCATTATTGGTATCACATGTGCTATCTTTAGCCATTATTCTAAGTTGGTGGCCTCTTACCCTGCTTCTATCTCAAATGGTTCAAAATCAAATTTTCTCAAAATGCACTATGAGATTTTCTTTTATTTTTCTCATTATCATATTTGACCTCAACATATTTTCTTTGATGATTAAGTTTTAGATAAGGTCAATGTGACCTTTTGTGACCAATCTTTTTGCATTATAAACAAAGGAGGTTAGTAGAAATTTTATTTAGCTTTTTTACCTTTGTTCCATTTTTGGGTGTGCCCAATTTGCTTCTTTCTAAAAAAAATCTTTTAATTGCCTTTTCATGAAGGCTATGTCATGTCACAACCCAACCCAATGATACTCCCAGTTGAAACAGGTCCTAATATTTTAGTTTATAACAAATAAATCTGTAGATCTAGTTTAAGAATTTTTTTTAGATTTCTTCTTCCAATGTAAACTTTAAAACAAATTACAAAATACAAAGCTATTAACAAGATCCAATATATGATAATACCTCATCCACTAACTTCTTTTCAATTCATCATCATCAAAATGTCAGTACAAAACTTGCAATATAGTACATGGTTAAAGAATCAAGAGCAGAGCAAAGAATAATAAATGTTAGCCATGATTATACAAAAAATCAAAAGAAGAATACCTATACATACTCAAATTAGATCTTGAATTGCTAATCAATAGGCTATTTCCCTTGCCCATACTAAAATAGGAAGTAAAACATCTATGAGCTACACAGTTTAGTTGGCCGCATTTAACCAGATATAAATTTCCATATTATTTTATTTAGAATATGCAGCTGAATTTTAAATGGTATTTCACTATAATCATTTCATGAATAAAATTATATTTGTAGTTATCAAAAAACATAACTAGTAGTGTAGAGAAGTAAATAAAACACTTTATATTTATGAGAAAAGTAAAATAATTCCTTATTATAACTCCGGTTAGCATCACCAAAATAAAATGTTTTTATATCATCAGAACATATCCGTAGGCATTAGAACATGGCT
Source organism: Dendrobium catenatum (assembly GCF_001605985.2). Taxonomy (NCBI): domain Eukaryota; kingdom Viridiplantae; phylum Streptophyta; class Magnoliopsida; order Asparagales; family Orchidaceae; genus Dendrobium; species Dendrobium catenatum. The sequence goes on from NW_021318665.1 coordinate 1,349,503, forward strand.
TATAGCCACCAAAATATGCCTTACAAACACTAAACATGGCTTATACTAACTAGAACTTGCCTTACAAACACTAGAATAACTTGCTTTTTCCACACTAAATCCCCTCAAAACTTCTTATTTTAACCAATTATGCACATAACTAATTTCATTATAGCCAATAAAGAAAAAACAAAACTCATTCCAAAATTCTACAAAATGTCATAATGGCATGAAATGGAAACCCTACTAAATAGAAATGCACTACTTCAAAATTTAACCAAATTATCAGAGCTTGTACATAACACTATTTTAAGACTTTAATCATTCTACAACTTTATTTTTATGAGTTTGTATTATTTTATATTTAATTAAAACAACATAATTCTTAAAAAAATTGGTAAAAATTTTCCAAAAAGATGTATAAATGTTCATAACTAATGTCTTTTCAATATACAAAAAGTTATGTAGTGAAAGTTTTATAGAGACAAAAATATTCTTATTTTTATTATAGAAATATAAATGTAATTTAAAATTTTTGGAAAAAAATGTATTTTTAAAAACTAAAAAAGGCAAAATATGACCTACCTCAATACGGACAATTTTCAAAATAAGCTCGATAGTATAAAATGACTTGGAGTAGCTCAAACTGATCTTTCTCTATTTATAAGCCTCTGCTATCTCTCTCTAAGCTGACTACCTCAAATGAAATAAAATAAATGAATAATGAATTAGAATATTTTAAATAATCAAATTGGCTTTAACACCATGGTGTCACACCACTCTGGCCAAAGCTCGCATAAAAAAAACCCATAACACTGTCGCACCAGCCATGTGTCGTAGCATCAAATTAAATGCAATTTTTTCCTATACTCTCATGCAAGAGATTTCCCAATTCTTTCAATATCTTCAAAAGTCCAACATACTATGGACTCAATTTATCTTCTTTACCAAATATGTGGATACCTTTCATTGGTCTGATTTTCACATATATAAAGACTCAATTCATTCAAATCCACTACCTAGTGCTTAAGATTTAAATTTATTTGCATGGCTTGTATAGCCTTTAATTTAAATATGATCAAATGGATATTTTTAGAAGCATCATCAACCAAAGTTGTCCCAATCAAAATCCATTTTTCCACCTCTATACAAGACAGAGGCGTTCTACACTTTCTACCATAAATAACTTAATTTGGAGCAAAAGCTATGCTTCATTAAAGGCTCTATTATAGGCAAACAAAAAAAAGGAAGATGGTCTTCCCAAGTCCCACCAAAATCTAAAACACACAATCATAAAGATCTTTCAGCACCTAAAAAGTCCTCTCAAACTATCCATCAGTCTGAGCATGAAAGGTTGAGCTGAAATGCAATTTTGTACCTAGACCTTATTGAATTCCTCTATAGAAGTCTAGAAGTAAACCTATCATCTCGACCAAAAATAATAATGTTTGATATTCTATGCAATTGGATGATCTCATGCACATATACATATGTTAATCTATCCATAGATTGAGACTTTCATATTGGAACAAAAAGAGTAAATTTTGTAAGGCGATCTACTACCACCCAAATGGTATCATGTCTCTATCTCAATCTAAAAAAACCCCATAATAAAATTCAATGTCACCACTTTCTATGTTCTCTCAAGAATTGGTAAACGATTGTAGAAATCTTCCCGATCACAAATGTTCTACCTTTATTAACTGACATGCTAGCCATTTAGAAATGAAATCTTCATAATCCTTTTTTCAATCTAGGCAACTAAAACATACAATTAATATTATTATACATTTTATTACTTCATAGGTGAATAGTATAGCCAAAATAATTAGCCTCATGTAGATTAACTGCTCTTAAATCTCTAAATCTAGGAATCCATATTATGTTCTTACAAAAATTAATACCATAATTAAACACTTGTAGTTCAATTTTCTTACTAGATTTAACTTAATCAATTAACATTTGAGATAATCCTTTCTTGAAAAGAAGGCCATATAATCATCTGAACCAAAATATCAGAATCTCAATCATTAAAGAAATCACCTCCAATTTTAGCCTCTCCATATCTTGAATCAAATACTCATCATAATTAAGCTGAATATATGATAATCTAGAATACTTCTTACTCAAAGCATTTACAATAATAATATCTTATTAAGATGATACAAAATAGTTAGACTATAGTCTTTAATCAACTCAAGCCATCACCTTTGTCTAAAATTCAAATCCATTTAGGCTAATATGTACTTTAGGCTCTAATGATTAGTAAATATCTCATATCTGATACAATATAAATAATGTCTATAGATATTCAAAGTAAATGCAATAGCAGTAAGTTCTTGAACGTGCATCAAATAGTTTCTTTCATGTGTCTTTATCAAGAAGAATAGGCTATAAAATTTCCATGATACATCAGTAAAAATCACAGTCTATTTAGTGAAGCATCACTGAATACGCGAAATCCACCGGTACCATATAGAAGAGTTAAAACTAGAGTAGAAGTTAAATAATGCTTTAGTCTATAAAAATTGACCTCACGGTCAGTTATCCAAACAAAAGCTTTTGGTTATCAAGTCAGTCTCATCAAAGGTGCAAAACATCATAGAAAATCCTTTCACAAATTTCCTATAATAGCCATCCATGTATAAGAAACTATGTATCTTAGATAGAATAGTTGGCTGCAACCAATCAATAATTGTCTAAACTTTTTAGGATATACAAAAATACCTATGCTACCCACCACATGCCCAGAAATTGAATGCTCATCAACCAGAACTCATATTTCATATCTTTGCATATAACTGATGTTATCTAAAATTCTCTAGAATAATTCTAAGATAACAAGCTTGATCCTCCTCAGAAGTAAAATAAACCAAAATATCATCTATAAAAATAATAATAAACTGATCTAGATAATCTCTAAACACGTAGTTCATTAAATCCATAAATATGATTAGTGCATTAGTCACTACGAAAGGTATCACTTAGAACTCAAAATGTTCGTACATCATACTAAAAGAAATCTTTATCACATTAAACTCTCTCACCTTTACTTGATAGTATCTAGATCAAAGATCAAACTTGGGAATGATAAAAGATAAAAAATGTTGATCAAAAAATTCATTAATCCTCAATAAAGGATAGTAATTCTTGATAGCGACTTTGTTCAATTACATGTAATCAATGTACATATGCATCATACCATCCTTCTTCATAAATAAAATAGGGTCTCCTTATGGAGACACACTGGGATGAACAAATCCTTTGTCAACTAACTTCTGAAGCTCTTTAGGTTTCATCATGTATGATTCCTTAGATATTAGGGTCGTACCCAAAAATAAATCAATACAAAACTCTATATCTTCATCCAGAGGAAAGCTAACCAACTTTACTACACTATCAAGACATCATAAATATATCCAAAACTCCACTCTACTATCCCGTACTACTGACAAAAAAATATTACAATCTTCTTTACAGTTTATCCACTTCATTAATAGAGATCATACATAATAAAAGACCTCTAACTCTCTGGAATAGTCAACACTCACTGCCCATAAGTAAGGTAACTCGTTTCTTTAAATAATTAATCCAAGCCTCATAAAGAATCAACCTGTCCATTCCCAAAGTAACATCAAATTAATAAAGAGGAAACAAAATTAAACTAGATCTCCATTTCCTATCAAATGTATTAATATCACATATATAAACCTTACTAATTATCATATCATCTTCAATCGGTAAAGTAACAAATAGATAAAAAAGGTAATAAATTAATGTCAAGTGCAGTAAATTAAAATAGTGCTCATAAATAAATGATTGATTGACATGGCTAAGAAAAAATATAAGGCATACCTATCACAATCTTTGGAGTACCATAAGCATCCTAATGAGTCAAACTATACACATATGTTTGAATTAAAGCTAATGCAACAGAACTACCAACCTCTCTTTGACCACTAGCATATAGATTCTCTGCCATATAACCAAAATTACTACCTCAACTAGAGGAACTCTCAATAACAGTGTGAAGGGTTATTATCCTTGATCTCCTTATCGATCTAACAGAACTCTCATATTTAAACTTAAATTATCTATCAAATATTTATTATAGACACGCAGTTATCCTGTGTCTAACCATCCTATATTTTAAGCATTATCTAGTCACCTTGTAGTACTAAGCAAAGTGATGAATGTCATAATTCTAGCACACAGGTGCCCCACTAATAAAATTCCTAGAATCCATAACACTTTCCCTACTAAGAGTTGCCATAGACACATATTGTCTGCCTCTCTGAGACTTCCTAGGTCCAAATAAACTCTTCTTCTAAGAAAATTCACTATTATAAGTCTTTCCACCAAACTCTTCCTACTAGCAATCCACCTTTACTGAATAGCTTTTAGATTATTCTCGATCATATGAGGTTAGTCAACCAGCTCAAAAAAATTAGAGATATGAAAAGGGACCAATGGCTACCTTAGATTATCTAAAAGTTCTCTCATAAACTTGTAGGAAGTGTCCTCAATAGTGAAAACTAATCATGGATCATATATTCCTAAAGCACTAAACTTTGTATCATACTGCATCGCAGTCCTACTCCCCTGAACTAGCCTTAGAATAGTCTTATATGTCTGCTATCATGCAGAAGATGGTACAAACCAAGCCCAACACACATTAGAGAGAATTCCTCATAATTAATCAAATAGCTCATCCTCCTATAAAATTTATCCACCTACTGGCCCATCTATTAATGCTCTGCTTCACCATCTAACAAAAAAACTACCAATTAAACTTTCCTTTTAGGAGGACATTATATACTGTTAGAAGACTTATTTAACCTCTTTAACCATGTACCCTTGAATCTCGGATGTAGCCAACATCATCAAATCTAATCAAAACATTTTGCTTTATGCATTATCTATGAACTCGGCCATCAAACTAGCAAACTACAAAACTATATCAAAATTGATTGTCATAGTAGTACTATGTATAAGTGCTACATAACTAGCACTCTATCTATGTGTCATTTTGGGGACTGGTGGATACTTATCACATAGAATATTCAAATAACGCAATTGAACATCCATGCAAAGGAAAGATAAATAGAAAATAAGGCATAGATAGACCCAAAACCACCTTAATTGACCAAAAAATCAATTCTTATAGCTCTATTTTACAATGAATTTTTAAAACTATTGCTCTAATACCAAAATGCTTATTATAACCCAACTTGACAAGACCCCTCATTGAAACAAGTCATATCATATTTGTCTATAACAAACAAATCTTAAGTTCTAATTTTGAAAAAATTTTAAATATTTTATTCAAATTTAAACTTTAAAATAAAAAAACAAAATACATAGTTTTAAAATAAACAACAAAATATAGAGTTGCAAATAACATCTAGTATATAAGAATAACCCATCTATAAACTTTTTTTCATTTCATCATCATAAAAATGTCACTATAAAAACTTGCACTATAATACATAGCTACAAAAATATGAGTAGAGTAAAATATAACAAAAGCTAGCCATGACTATATAAAAAATTGTAGTGACCCACTCCAAAACATATACATACTTTCTCATGCATACTAAACATTCCCAAGCATATGCATAAGGTTTCAAAATTCAAAGACACAAGGAATTATCTCTTTAAAATCAAGTAAGAATAGGTTGAACTAAATACTGAATCTCGAGGCATCACATGTCATCGTCTTCACCTCCTTCAAAGTCACTATTATTAGAATCATTGGCCTTTAAAATAATTATATTCTCCTTTTTTTTTCTAATATATCTGTAATTCCTTGGAAATTTTTTTGCTCATATAAACTAATGAACTAAGAAAACTATAATATGAATAAACATTCAAATCTTTTGATTCAGAGATCATCATCTCTTTGGCATCCCAAGATTTAGGTAAGCATCTAGAAATATTATTAACCATTTTTGCATTTCTATTTTTTCCAAGTGCATGCAAACAGATAATAAATTTTGCATAACAGGTATACATGCCAGTAATGGTTTCACCATGTTGCAAGCTATATATTCAATAATCATGAAGGAAAATATTTAATCTTGATTGCTTAACTTAATTTTTTCCTTCATGTAAAATATACAATTTAGCCTAGATTTCTCTTTCAATTGTGCAAGTGGATACACACATATAGTCTTCAAGCTTAAGTGCACAAAAGCTTTTAAATATTTCATATTTATTTTTGTAAGTTCTTTATCCTCTAGACTCAATTTAGTAAACTATAGGACGATGAATATTAAGTTTGATTTAAATACCACTTGATAATTAATTAATTGTATAAAAGTAGACATTCTAATTTTTTTTTTTTTTAATCGCAATGAATACTATCAAACAGTGGTGGTTGGGTAATAAAGCACTCTTCCAAAGTGTTCCTATTACCAATTGGTGCCATGCTAGGATCTACTTGAGATGATTAAACCAAATAGATAAGGGACAACTCTAATACCACTTAAAAGTATCATGACACAACCAAGAGAGGGGTGACTTTATTATTAAAAATAATAATTATGAAAAAGTATAATGTGCCATGAAAGTATTTTAAAATATTAGTGAAACTTTAAATCATAAAATTAAAATAGGAATTTTTATTTTTATTTTTATTTTTTAGAGCAATAAAATAGCTTAAGATTAATTGATAGAAATTCAAAATAAATATTTTCATTAATAAAAAACTTATGAAGGATTTATTTTGAGAATATTTCTAGAATGCAATCATAATAGTTTAAAACCACAAATCTCATATAATAAATTTGCAAGAAATAAAGTTTAGATAAGTAAAAGAAAATGTAAATTAAGATTTTATAGTGGTTCGGTCAAACTTGACCCATATCCACTCCCCAAAGGCCCTCCCTCCTTAGGAATTACAGTTGTAATATACTATTATTTGCAGTCAGCAAATAGAGAATCCCTTCTCCATTTCTAGGTTGAGAATAACATTTGCATACTCTTCCTCCTAAAATGTGTTGACCACCTCATTTTGCTTTTCATAATGTTTCCTCCTTCTACTCCTCGCAATGATGGAGATGTCACTCCTTCCTTTTGCTCCTTATATGGCAGAGATACATGTTAAGTGTAAATTATGTTAAAATTTAATGAAAATGTTATTTTAGTTATGTTTGTGCAAGAAATATTCATAATGAATAAATTCATGTATTAAATGAGCATCTTAGTTCCCAAAGATTCAATGTTATAGAGTTTCCATCTATAATGCCCTAGCACCTAATTCAAAATTTTAGCGTTGATCGCTCTAAAATTTTAAGGACATCAACATCGTGGCTGAGCCATGGCCATCGCCTATTCACCAGAAATTAATACAACAACATTAGAGTCTTAAGAAAATGAGTGCCAGAGCACCGATCATCACAATATCATAATGTAAGTTTGTTCTTTCAAACACCACAACCCTCAAAATATGTAGCACCACAGCAAAACCATTACCAAAATGAAAAGCTGCATTGACTTAGCCAAAAGATACGCTAGTTTAATCATTGAACATGCAAGGTTAGCACAACGCCGTAGAAGAGAAAGTCTGAAAGTGCTCAGATGGCACTAGAAAGTTTGTTAGGGATGTTAAACCCTATAGAACTGAAACAAGGCTAAATAAAGAGAGAGGTGAATTGGAAAAGAAGAATCTTTGAATTAAAACACAAACCAAAACCAATATCACCACAATAAAAACCAAAGTGCAGAAATTAAAATGCGGAAGCAGTAAAAAGAAAGAACACACAGGATTTATAGTGGTTCGGTCAAACCTTGACCTACGT
>NW_021318665.1:1361234-1368724 GCF_001605985.2 Dendrobium catenatum
AAAATAAAGTTGTATAATGATTAAAGTCTTAAAATAGTGTTATGTACAAGATATGATAATTTGGTTAAATTCAGAAATAGTGCATTTCTATTTAGTAGGGTTTCCATTTCATGCCATTATGACATTTTGTGGAATTTTGGAATGAGTTTTGTTTTGTCTTTATTGGCTACAATGAAATTAGTTATGTGCATAATTGGTTAAAATAAGAAGTTTTGAGGGGATTTAGTGTGGAAAAAGCAAGTTATTCTAGTGTTTGTAAGGCATGTTCTGGTTAGTATAAGCCATGTTTAGTGTTTGTAAGGCATATTCCGGTGGCTATAAGCGATGTTCTGGTGCCTACGAATATGTTTTGGTGCTATAAACACATTCTATTTTGGTGATGCTAACCGGAGTTATAATAAGGAATTATATTACTTTGCTCATAAATATAAAGTGTTTTATTTACTTATCTATACTACTAGTTTTGTTTTTTGATAACTACAAATATAATTTTATTCATGAAATGATTATACTGAAATACAATTTAAAATTCAGCTGCATATTCTATATAGAATAATTTGGAAATTTAGATCAGTTTAAATGTGGCCAACTAAACTGTGTAGCTCATCGATGTTTTACTTCCTATTTTAGTCTGGGAAAGGGAAATAACCTATTGATTAGCAATTCAAGATCTGATTTGAGTATGTATAGGTATTCTTCTTTTGATTTTTTGTATAATCATGGCTAACTTGTATTATTCTTTGCTCTGCTCTTGATTATGTAGCCATGTACTATATTGCAAGTTTTGTACTGACATTTTGATGATGATGAAATGAAAAGAAGTTAGTGGATGAAGTATTATCATATATTGGATGTTGTTAATAGCTTTGTTAATAGCTTTGCATTTTAATGTTTACATTGGAAGAAGAAATCTAAAAACAATTCTAAAACTAGATCATCAGATTTATTTGTTATAAACTAAAACGTTAGGACCTATTTCAACTGGGAGTATCATTGGCCTGGGTTGTGACATGACATAGCCTTCATGAAAAGGCAATTTAAAGAATTTTTTTTAGAAAGAAGCAAATTGGGAATAAAGGTAAAAAAGCTAAATAAAGTTTCTACTAACCTCGTTTGTTTATATTGCAAAAAGATAGTTCACAAAAGGTCACATTGACCATATCTAAAACTTAATAATCAAAGAAAATATGTTGAGGTCAAATATGATAATGAGAAAAATAAAAGAAAACCTCATAGTGCATTTTGAGTAAATTTGAATTTGAACCATTTGAGATAGAAGCAGGGGTAGAGGCCACCAACTTATGAATAATGGATAAAGATAGCAAAGGTGATTCCAATAGTGACTAGGCATATGATTTCACATATGATGAATTTCTTTGTTTTTTAGAAAAATTGTGTGTAGGCTACATAAAATTAAAAGGAAAATATCAAAGCTTAAGGAAGGAGCATAGTTCATTGGAAAAAATGCGTATAGATCTACTAAAAAATTTTGCATGTTTAAAAGATGAACATACCACATTAGTATATCTAAATTCTAGTTTGTAAAAGGGGTCAAAGGAGTTAAAAAAATAATGTTAGGGATAAAACACAAGAGCATATCCATTTAAAACTTACATTTAAAGAATTAAAAGATTTTTCTTTGAATATGGATATTAGTGAGCATGAAGCATATGTAAAACTAGGAATTTATTAAAGTTCAAATTATGTATTACAAAAGGAAATTAAATATTTAAAGGCTAATGAATCAAGATTTGCATATATACCACCAAGGAGGGCACCACATACATACTCATAACATATGGAAAAACCATTATTGCATACGTTTGCTAATTTAGTCCCTATTGTGAGGTGTTTTACTTGTTACATAGTAGGACACATTGCATGAGTTTGTCTACTTCGAGTCCACCATGACAAAATATGTTTGGAGGCCTAAGGATTTATTAAGATAACATGACATGGTCGTATTTTTTCACATATTGGTAAGCAAGCTAGTATAGGTTCCAAAATACTCTCCTTGAATTATTTCGTATGCTTGACATCACAAGGTGTCCCATGAAGGCATGTGGTACTTGAAAAGCAGATGCTCGCACCATATGATATGAGATATAAGAAAATTTATTATGCTAGAGTTCGGGGATGGAGGAAAATTAACCTTGGGAGATAATACTATGAGGAAGGTAATTTGAATGAGCCTCATTGGTAAACCAAATGGCTTTACTATTTAAAATGTACCTTAGTAGTAGGGTTTAAGCATAACTTACTGAGCATTAGTTAACTTTTATATAAGGTCTTTGATGTAAATTATTTTCAGACAAATGTTTGATTTTGCTTGATAGTAAACCTATTTTACATGGTTTTAGAATGAATAATATTTATTTGATTAACTAAGAAAGCTTGAATAATGATTCTAGAAAAGTGCACTACCTGAAAACTACTATAGATAAGGCTTGGTTGTGGCATAGAAGGCTGTAACATGCAAGCATGAGGACATTAAAAAAGACACTCAACTAGAGTTAAAGGAGTACACAAGCTAGAGTTTTCTAAGGAGCATCTATGTAATTATATTAGTTAGATAAACATGTTAAGTTCTCTTTTCACTCACTTAAGGAGAACACTAGAGATTTTGCATGTAGACCTATTTAGACCTATTAGCACCAAATGTTTAGCCAAAAAATTATATGTGTTTATTATTATAGATAGACTACACTAAGTTCACTTAGGTTATGTTCTTAATTAAAAAAGTGACTCATTTGAAGATTTTAGGCTTTTCTCCAATTGGATTTAAAGAAAGTTAGGATGTATAATCTTACAATCAAGATATAGTGAACATGGAGGGGAATATGAAAAAATGATATATTTGATTTTTTTTCTTAAGAGGGTTGGACATAACACAACATTTCTTCACCTAGGATACCCCAACAAAATGACATAGTAGAGAGAATGAATAGGATATTGGTAGAAGCGGATAGTGCCATTTTAAAAGACTATAGGATACCAAATATTTATGGGCAGAGGTAGTAAACCTAGCGTATTATGTGTTAAATAGGGTATAAAAAAGATCTAATTTGAATAAAACATCCTATGAGCTTTTGAAGGGTTGAACTTCGAATCTTTTCCACTTACGTGTCTTTGGATGCAAAATCTTTATACTTAACAATAAAAAATCTAATTTGAGAAAGTTCGATGAAAGTCTAATGAAGTTATTATTATTTTTTTGGATATTTAGCAGTAGGAAAAACCTATATGGTCTTAAATAAAAGAGTGGTGGTATTAGAAGAGTTGATGTATGTTATATTTTATAAAACCTACAGGGTTATTCCACCTAGAGAAGAGGAATAGAATGTTAGCATCACCATTAAAATTTAGAATATAGGCTTAAATAATATAAAGGAAACAAAGAAACCCTTGCTTAAAGAATGGAGATATGAATCTTGTCATCCTATAAGTTAATCATAAGAAACCAATCCATAAGAGTTAGAACTAAACATGGACTTAGGAAAGATGTTAGCCACACACCCTTTATTATGGTAGAACCCACTAATATAGAATAAGCATTAGAGGATGAATTCTATATCATAACAATGCATGACAATTTGAATTATTTTGTAAGAAATTATGTGCAAGAGTTAGTAGTTTGACCTATTGAATAAAGTGTTGTTTGAACAAAGTGTTTATTTAAGAATGAACTGAATGACTTTGGATTAGTTGTGAGAAATAAGGCTAGGTTAGTTGCAAAGGGTAATATTTAAATAGAGGGGATAAATTTTGAAGAAATCATTGCACTAGTAGCTAGGTTAGAGGTAATCCAAGGAAATTTGGCATTTTCTCATTTTAATGTTTTAAAATAATACTAGATCGATGGATGTGAAGAGTGCTTTCTAAAAAGGATTTTAAAAGTATATGCATATGTAAAACAACCCATAAGATATTAAAATTTAGCATTCCTTAATCATGTGTATGATGGGGGATTGTGTGAGTTTGCATTAAATGTGTAAATTATGTTTATTCCATGGGTTTAAGTATGCTTAGGTTTTCTTTGACATGTAATGCCCAATAAATACATAATTGTACATGTTGATCAAGTAATAAAATGATTGAATGAGTGTTGATCTCACAAAGAAGTATTTTGCTAATATGCAAATGAACTAGTATTGCCTTCTATGACTACAATGTATATCCTATTGAACAAAAAATATGGGTTGAGATTTCATCCTTGATGGGGAATGCAAAAGAAAAGATAAGATAATAGATGAGTAAATGTTTAGGACTAATGATTATGAGTTACCTAAGTTTTTATAGTAGACTCTTCTATGTTTGATATGGAAAAAAGCATATAAAACCCAAGATCTCAGTTGAGTTTATAGTGATGTCAAGGGAGGTTTATAACCTTCCTACATTTATTGTGTCTCCATAAAATCTTGAATTATAAACATTATGTGTTTAGGAAGGCAAGAGTTCCATTCCAACACTCATAATTATTTCAATTTTCCATCATCAAGAAAATACATCACGTTGAATTTTAACTACACATATAGATGTTGTATGCATTAAATTAAGAATGAGAGTTACTAAAAATGCCCATTATTCATTCTAAGCATTGTTGAACTCATTTTTATATGAGGTCATCAAGACCAATTCTGATTTGTACCCATTCATCTAATGGTTTAGAAACAACCAACTGTCAATCATATAGAACTTCAATTCAATCAAAAACCAGCTCCCAATTCAAACCAAAATCTAGACCCCTGTTCAATCCTCAATCCAGCCTCAAACCAGTTTCCAATCTAGTTTCAATCATATCCAATCATTAATAATCACTCAAATTATTATTATTGATTTGGATAATTCAAGCTCAACCAATTAAATCCAAAATCTAGATCAAATCTTGAAATCAAGACCAAATCCATAGCAAAAAGAGCAATGTCTTGAAATGATCAAACCCTAGTAAAATGAACCTAAAATTATGATCTATCAATTTCATATTGATTAGGAATGTCCCTAGAGTCTACCCTCCAACTTTGAGCTCATTCTGAGACCTTTAGCCCCAAAAACTAAATCTATTTTCAAATGCTATAAAACCTTCAAATATTAATGGTCTGTTCCACTGTATTCTCTACCCTCTTGTTTTTGATCTTGGGACTTTTCCCAATATCTTTGATCATGTTTAGACCCTTAATTATGACATATTAAGTATTAAAATTTATTTTGGTAGATCTAATTTGGCCCCTAATTGACCCGGGGTCAAAATGACCAAAAAGCCCTTTTAGGGTGAAGTTGAGGTTTCTTTTAAACTTCAAAATGGCCTAGTAAAATAAAACCCTTAAACATCCTCTAATGTATCCTAAACATCATTAGGAGTGCATAAGACTCAAGCCCAAATCCTGGTCAAGTCTGGTTGACCAGGTCCCATTTTGACAAAAATACCCCTTAAGGGTTTGAATAGCCACTTTGATCTAAATGGCTTTATTTTAACATGAGATCACTTCCTCAAGACTTCAAATATGAAACCAGATCTATTGGAACCAAATCCAGGCCCTAAGTCAACCAAGGTTAAACAAATAACCCCTTCAGGGTTCAAATAGTCATTTTTACCCAAATGACTTTCCTGATCCCTAAAATCACATTCATTGAGCTTCATTTATCAAATCAAGCTTGTTGAGTCTAAACCCATGTCCTAGTCTAACCTACTTGACCTAGTAAAACTAGGTTGACCATACCAACCTTTAAGCCCTTCTCACTTTAAATGGAACTTTAGAGACATTCAAACCTATCAAAACTTCCTATGCAACCTTTTTGATGAAGTGGATATGATTAACCATCCTAACCCAGCCACTGGTTGACCAGGTCAACTGAGTTTAAGTCAGGTCAAATCAAGTCCAATCAAGCCCATACACTATTCATATCAAATTCAAGATTTTTAAACCCTATCAGGCTTTCAAAATCAGCCCATATATGACTTGAATCTATCCAAACCATAGGTTAAATAAAGTTCAATGGATTTAACAAAGTCAACTTGTTTAAATTTGGTCAAACTCCATTACATACCTATTGGCTTTCTTATACACTTGATTAATTTCTTAAAACCTCTCTAAATCTATTCCATCAGCACTCAACACCCTCCCATTTTCCACCTTAGTAGTCAAGTTGTTTGTTGACTAGTCAACAAGTAAATAAATGGGTCAAGAGTGGTCAAATTGCCTAGCTTAAGTTCACCACTTTATTCCAGCCCTCCTAATCCTTCTCAAATGACTCTAGAATATTCCTAAGCCTTCCATAATCCCTAAATTAGGTATAAAATATCTCTAATGGTCCCAAAATGATAATAAAAGGACAAGTCCCCTTTTCACCTCATGTCCTTGGGCTGTTCTCTCCCTTAGCGTTCTAACTATCCTTAGGACCCTTAGCATCCATCTAGGGGTGTCTCTAGTCGATCCAAGGCATCCTTTTTATATGGAGTTATTTGAATGGGATAAGAGACCTAAAATAAGATTCATTCTAATCCCAACACTCTCTCACTTCTCAAACAACCCCAGACTGAAATCTCATTTGGTTTGAGCTTTCTAGTAGTCCCTTAACCTATCTTGGCCTAAACCCTGCTATTAGAAGCTCCCTAATGATGATCCTTTGACCACCTTTACCTCTAGTCCATCCCAGGTTGAGAGCTCCAAATATAACATGTTTCAGACTATTGGTTCAACATAGAAAAGCAACGTGGACAAACTACAAACTCATAGAGATCTTAAACACCAAAATCCATTGATTAGATTAGATAAAAACCTTAACCCTAGGTTAGAACACTTAGGTTAATTTTGCTTTCATTAAATTCTTTTTAAGCAGTAAAAAGAATCCCCATCATTTTTGTTCATTCATATAACTTGAGTTTAAAATTTCATAAAAAAAGAATTAATTTGATCGAGAGAATAACGCAAAATAGTGTTTTTAGAGCTTTTTCATAGCCTTCATTAAGTGTACATCTTCTAGACCATTTATATCACAATCAATAGTCTAGATCACGTTATACCGTACTCTCTCTAAATCGTGTGATGCCTTTGGTTGCTCGAATCCTTCTTTGGTGCGATGATAACCGCTCGTTTTAGATTGCAAAGATTGGACGGCCCAGTGGTCATGCTGACTAGGTTTAGTGAAACCACATTCATAGCTTAGATGATTAGAAATGATTTCCAGTGATTTAATCATTGCTAATCATCGTTCTTGCTACAGAATGGCCATGGTTTCGATCCACTAATCCAAGCTCGTCTTGTGTCCTCCCATCAGCGCTAGCACTGTCAAATCCTTTTAACTAATCTTAAAGAAGTTTTAAAACTATTTAAATACAATAAAATTTAAAAAAATTATAAAAAAATAAAATATTAGTCCGAAAAGTTTGTATTATATATCAAAATTTTCCATTTTTTAAGATCTTTAATTTAAATCTAAAATTAATTTGAAATATTTTATATATTTCAAATTTTTTCAAATATTAAATATTT
>NW_021318665.1:1369861-1401590 GCF_001605985.2 Dendrobium catenatum
ACAAATTCTCTCTTATTTTAAAAAAATTAAATCAATTATTTAATTAACTAAAATTATATCCTTAATTACACTTAAAAATTTAAAAATTAAAATAAATTAAAATTAAATCATAAAAATACAAATAATATATCAAATTAATAAGAATTCAATCTTTAATCGGCGAAAATTAAAAGCCCCCTTGACTAGATTTCAATTTTAAGTGAAAATTAATAATTAATTAATTTAATTAATTAAAACTAATTAGAAATTCCAAAAAATTTCGAACACTTTTTTTTTTGAAAGCTACAAAATGCATTAAAGATACTAGAAATTATTACAAACTACCAAAAACAAAAGCAGCTATCACATTCCTTCTTTATTAAACTAAACAAAGAAGAAGGAATGTTACTAAAAGAAAGATAATAATAATAAAAAAACTTTCTTCTAAAGCCATAGTAGAACACAACTCGGCTACTTTATTACATTCTCTTGAGGTATGATGGAAAATAACTTTATTGAAGTCTTTAAGAAAGAATAACTTCTCCGAAACCAAAGTGTAAGCTTGCCACCTTGATTTTCTCATAGAATCTTGAAGGAGCTTGATAACATTAAGATTATCAACTTCAATTATTACACCTTTGGTTTCAAACATCCACGTTTGTAAGAAGTCATTTATTGAAAAAAATAGCCTCCATCTCCAACTTATTAATATCCCATTGGATTTTCTTCTTCCCAAATGCAAGAAGAAATATACCTTTATGGTCTCTGATTATACCCCCAATGCTTGAAAGATTTTACTCCAAAAGAGAAGAATCCACACTGATCTTGATCCAATCTAGAGGTGGAGGCTGCCAAAAGTTTTCAAACTCCATATGGAGTCTAGCACCCTAGTCAACTAGTATTGGATAATTAATCATGGCTGTGGATAACACATTAGCAACAATCACCAAAGTAAGAGAAGTAGACTTTCCATGCTTGATATCATTTTTGCTTTTCTAGGAAAAGATAACTATTGTACAAAAATTCTTGAACCCTTGAGAACACATCCTTAGGTTTTTTCTAACATTTGGAGGTGATTTCAAGAAGTTTGGAGTTCATTTGGATGCAAATCATCAAATCCCTTTAATTAGCAATTTTAAAAATTCAAATAAATACCCAAATTTTCAAAAATCATAACTAATTACAAAAATTTCCAAATTAAGCAAACTAAAAGGCATTGAATTCCATTTGGGGTCTAATATTTATTTAAAATATCAAACCATCATAAATAATTCAAAATTAAAAAAATTAACTTTTTGGTCAACTCTTGTTCAAATTTTAACTCAAACTTAAAAAATTCATAACTAAATATAGAAAAATCTAAATCAAGTAGACTTATAGTATAATTACTTATCATAAGGTCTAATATTTAAGAAAAATATTAAAACCCAATGAATTAACCTTAATCAAAAAGTTAAATTTTGACACCTTTAATTTATGTATTTAAATAATTCAAATAAAATCAGAAATTCATTATTTAATTTTAAATTTTAGAAAACTTTAACCCAACATTAAAACCACTAACTAATCATCCTAATCAAAATTTATCAATCTTCAAACCCTTAACCAATCAAGTTACTTAATTAATATCGATTACTTCTAGGTAGCCCAGTTCTTCAAGGCTTTTAACTTAACTCCAAAGAAGTTGAAATAATTGTTGTTGTCATGGTTTAACAAAGGTAGGAACCAATCAACACTTAAAATATATCTTTAAATTAACCTTTAAATTATTAATATTTAAACTTTAATTAAAATTCCCCTTAAGCCTTTCAATCAACTAGAACACCATAAAACATTAACTAACTATTCTCTTTAGGAAATATCTAAAACACACATCCTACCTCAAATACTCAAATGACATATTAACTATCCAACCTGAAATCCAAAGAGAAGGGAAACATCCCTTCGGGGGGAGTTCCTCTTCATTTGGATATTCAGGATAGGATACTTTGAGAATCAAAAGAAAAAGGAACACCCATACAAGGGGGAGTTTCTTTTTATTTGGATATTTGGACTAGAAAATTCCAAGGAGCTTGTAGAAGGAAGAATAAGTGAAGATCAAGAAGAATCCAATTCTCAAAGTTACTTGTGTCTTAGCAGTATAATTCAGGTTATTGTTAGATGCACCTAACAACTTTACTTTCTATAAAATTTTGGGTTGTAATATTAAATGACACTTCATTTGATTTATTTTGATTTGAAGAGATTTATTTAATTTGATTACAAAGTTTAAATTGCATGTCTTTTCTAGCTTTTTTTTTTGAGTGCATGATACTTTTGTTTTAGCCTGTAACGAATGGAGGCTCATATGGTGAGAACAAAATTTTTCAAATTTAACTGAAATTAAAATTTTTAAATCAATATTGAAAATCTACCAATTTTAAGATATAAGCTCAGATTGATGATGGTTTTTCATTCATACATCTTGAGTCTTCTCTACCTTGTTAGGCGCCTCTCCTTCTACAAGTTCTAACAGATAACTTGACCTATTAGAGTGTAGTTCTTTCAATGGAAAGTTGTGCAATCCCCATGATAAAGCCTATTTTTAAGCCTTTTTCTAAAATTGCTTCATTAAAGTATATGCATTTTATTGAGTCAATTTGCATCTATTGCATTAGAAATAAATTTAAATGAGTTTAAAATTTAATTGCATTTTATTTCCAGCTTCATATACCAATATGCGTCAAGGGAACACATAGGACTTTCTCTAGACGTTGGCCCCAACCCATCAAACATAATCAAAAAGTTTATTACTCTTTCATTGAACACTAGAATTATGGATTTTAAGCGATTAGGTGGTTAACTAACACCCCAATCTAGGTTGAGGTAAGTCAAACTTTTACATTGCTTTAGTTAGGTTTGGGTTATTATCATTTAATACACAAATTTATTTTTAGGTTTTGCGGTAGGTTCAGACTATAAGACCTCAATCTTCAAGAATATAATCCCACCTCTCTAATAAAACATCAACTAGAATTAAAAATTCTCTCTAATCCAAAATATAAAGCCTAACACTTAGGATAGGCTAGAGTGTTTTTGAATTATTTCAGAATCTCAGAACACCCCTACCCTTCCTCCTTTGATCTTTATAAATAAGTGTTGTAATAATTTCCTATCCTAGTGAATTTAAGCCTCACTCCTTTGATATCCATCCTTAAAAAATCCAAATGAAGTTTCTACCATTATTTTAATCAAGAGCATTTATAGAAAACTTATTTTACCCTATATTGTAATTAAATACAAGGGCTCACGCTCGTAGGAGATTTAGAACCCATGTCAATTTTTCAATAAGTTTTCAAAATTCAATTAACTTTCTTTGGGAAAATTAGATTTAATGATCATTATCATCATATTCAAATAACTGTTTGTTAATGATATTTTATTTCTTCTAGAAGATTTATCATTATATTATCACAACTTTGATTATAAAATTAATGATCCCTTACTAAATTTTTATAGTAAAATACTCGATCAAATATTATTTTGACCCTCTGGGGTTATATGTTGTCCTTTCTTGAGTTTGACTATGATAATCAGTTTGAACTTGTAGTTTTGTAATTTGAACCAATTAGGGTATGATATGTTTGCCTCCCAAGTTAATACATCATTCATATTGATGTGTTCATTTTCAAATTGAAATACCAGGAAGTAAATACTCCCAAAGAAAATTAATCTTTTCAAAATTCAACCTTTTTCAACTCAAACAAACATAAGAGTCAATATTAGTACTTACAATGGATTAACATCTTTAGTCCAAAATTAGGAAATTAACCAACCATAGAAATAAAAGAAAATAATGAAAGTTTCATTGCTTATATATAAGAGAAATTACAAGAGCAAAGTGAAATCAAATGTCACCTGGATTGCACAATGTACTCTCCACCCTCCCTTCTCCTCTAAGTGTCTGATTGATTATAATAGATAGGATGTTTATCTCCCAAATAAAATATCTTTTTTCTCCTTTTTCCTCTCTTTGACTTGTCTCTAAGTGGACACTACACTTAAGCACTAAATACTCACTAAAAATTATTAACTCTAATATAACTCCTACTCAAACAAACTAAAAACAATTTTATACTTATATAGAAATGGACTTAGGCACCTTAAGGCTGAACATGGTAGCAACGAAAAAAAAGATTATTTAAGATTATCAAAATGTAAGAAAATGCTTCACCAATCAGATGTAATTTGGGATAATTAGATCTATGCAATTTTAATTTGAATGATCATATGTAATTATCCATAGCAATTATCCTTTTATAGGTCAAATTAAACTTATCTACCACACTGTAAGTGTAAATTGACTATCAACTTTAGATATGAATAATATATTATTTAAAATTTATTTGTTCTTGTAGTTAAATTAGAAGTTCATTTATAACCATCATAAGTATTAGTTTACTTACATTCTCCTATTTGATGTACAAATTTAAAAAACTTTTAGGAATTGAGCTTTATCAGATACAAAATTTTTAAGCACTCAACCTTTTCTTTTCTTTTTTCTTCCTTTCTTTTGATTTTCATGTTATTTCATATTTTTCATTTTTGATTACTTAACAATGATTTTGAATATCTGATTACTTTCTTCATTCAAGTAACCCTAAATTAAATTAATATAAGAATGTTAGTAAACTCACTAATTCCATATTCAAGATTATAATGATTTTTTATAATTTAATCTACACCCTCCATTTCCTTAAACTCAATAAATCAATCTTTAATTCTTTATGTATAGCTTTTATGTTTGAAGCAAGATAATAACTTAGATGATTTTCTTTAGTTAATTACCATGCTTATAAAATTACAAATTATGATTCTTTATTCATCTAAATTATCACCTTGAGTTTAGTATTATTCTTAATTTTAAATAATTCTAATTACTTATTGTACATTTAAGCAATGGTGGGAATTTTACTTAAATGTAAATTGAACTTTAACACAGAAATATAAAAAAATTAGTACAATAAGTAAATTATACCATTGATAAACATAATTGAACAAAATATTGAAAAGAAAGTAAAAATTGTTCACAACAACACAACATATTTGGGTTATCTCACCATTAGTGTTAAGTTTTTCAATCTTCTGCTAACTTATGCCAATTACATCTCTTGAGGGTGAGTTGATTCAGTGATATTCCTCAAATGATCTATGTATCCTCTTATTTAAGGCTTTAACTTATGGACAATAACCTTAAAGATGTATAAGGTCTTTTTATCCTAAATTTATATAGCTCCATAAGGGAATACATTTATAATAATGAATAGACCTGACCACCGTTGTTTGATAATATTCCTTTTGACTTTTGAAAAACTCGCCTGTCTATGTTTTTACAATCGATTGATTATCGCATGTGGATGCTTGTTAAGGATAGTTATTCACCTCAATCATGTGAAATTAATGGCTTTAAAACTGAACTTTCTTTTACTAAATGGACTTTTGATGATAGGGATTTAACTCAACTTAATGCAAAATGCTTGAACTATTTTTTCTGTGCTTTGAAATATGAAGATTACATGCGTATTTCAACTTGTGCTATTGGTAAAGAAATTTGGGATAGATTAAGTATCACTTTTGAAGGAACCAATGAAGTTAAGCAATCTAGGTTGAATATTCTTTTGCATGACTATGAACCTTTTCATATGAAACCTACTAAATCAATTTTTGATATGTATACTAGGTTTACTCAAATTTTCACCTCATTGTATGCTTTAGGAAGAGAGCTCACTAACTCTGAAAAAGTTAACAAAATGTTGAGATGCTTGCCTTCTTTATTTTATGCTAAGATTTTTGCAATTACTGAATATGAGGATTTTAATACTTATTCTATTGATAATTACTTGTATCACTCATTGCTTATGAGCAATGGGTGAACCAAAGACAACTTGATGTAGAAGAGCAAAAGAAGGAGATAACTCTGGTGCTAAAGGCTAACAACATGGACATTGATTCTTTCAGGTCTAAAAGTGATGACTTTGCCTTAATCACTAGGCAATTCAAAAGCATTCTAAGAAAGAATCACAAGCACCATCAGATATGGAATAAAGGTAAGGGTAGCAAAAATTTTAAAAGTTCTTATGATGTTATTTATTTTGAATGCTGGAAGCCAAGACATGTCAAAGCTAATGGTCCTACACTTAAGGATCACTCAAGCTAGGAGAAGGGTGAGGAGAAACCCAAGTTCGAAAGGATAAAGATAAGAAGTGATTCCAAAAGGCATTTTAGGCGGATTCTACATCGGACTACTTTAAGACTGAAGCTGAAGAGGAGACAACAAACTTGTGCTTGATGGCTGGTGATTATCTTGGTCACTCTGACAAAGAAGAGGTATGTGAACTAAGTTATGATCAATTATTTAAAGTTTGTGAGAAAATTCATGTTCATATAAGAAACTTAAGAAATCGCATGCTAGTTTGAAATTGGAGTTTTTAAAATTATAAAAAGAGAATAAAATAATTTTTAAAGATCACTCCGCACTTGATAATGATCTCATGTCTTTACTTGATGAGTTTGATGCATTAAATAAAAAGCATTCTGAGTTTGTTATTGAGTATGGTTCATTGAAATCATACTACACCTCCCTTGAGATTGATTTTAAAACTTATATCACTACAAGAAAATTGGTAATTAGCTACCAATAAAATTGGTCGCTAAAAATATTAATTTGGACGCTAAAGCAAATAACGACCAAAAATATTTGGGTCGCTGATTTGTCGCAGTAGCCTCGTCGCTGAGGCTTTTAGCGACCAAAAAAAACTTTTTGGTTGCTAAATTAGCGACCACTAATTAGTATTGGTCGCTAAAATTGGATATATTAGCGACCATATTTTTGGACGCTAATGAATATTTATTTGGATGCTATTTAGTAATTTTAATAATTAAATTTATTTATTACATTTTTCCTATAGTGACCAAAATAAAAATTGGTCGCAAAATGATCAACCAAATAAATCACATGCCCCTTTGATATATATTTATGGATATAAAATCTATGATATTTAGTATAATAAATTGTTATCCAATTATTATGCATTGACTATAACAATTAAGATCAATCCATCACTCCTTTATATTGCAATTAGTTAGATAAATTTCATAATAAAGAAATAACACATTTTATTAGCTTCTAGTAACAATAATAAAAAAAATAGAATCCAAAAAATTATATTAATTCATCAGTATCATTGTCAAGAATTTGCATATACTTTTACAAATACATACATCAATTAACATAAAAAATGCTATCTCAAAAATCATTAATCATAAAATCTTAATGTTTACAAAATGATGACATCTAGTTAAAATAAAAATCTTTCATTAACTTTTATGTAAATATGCTAAAGAGAAAATACTAGGGCAAGTAGAGAAATGCCGAAATTACGAGCGAGATTGTGAGAGTTAAGTATACTTAGGTTCTTCTAATGTGTAGTTTTAATTAAACTAGTAAAATGCACGTGCACCATGTGCACGTTAATAAAATTTTAAGAACTAACAAAATAATATTAGAAAATTTAAAATTAATTCATGATATGTCATATGATGATATTAAATATTTTATGAATATTACATATAATATTTGTATATTTACATATGATTTATACATGATTAATACATATATGAACTTATATTCATTTTTAGATATACATGTTAATATGTAATGTATGGTGTCCTAATCAATTGATATTTTTGACACCGATATAATACCCTTTAGAATATTACATTAGTCATTAAAAAAATAAAGTCAAACATACAACAGTATCTACAACAATATAAACTCATAAGGAAAGCAACATTGAATAAATACAATTCAACTTTCAATGAATCTTAGAGACGGGAGAAAATAGAATGTGCAGTGCAAAAACAGTTCCAAAGATGAGAATCTGCATAATTCAAATAACTTGCACCATAATGTTACTTGCCATAATCAATAAGTTGTATGGAAAGAGTAGTAAATGGTGGTCACCATCCAAAAAAAAAAAAGAACTATCTATTTAATGAGATATTTAAAATAGATAACTGGTACCAAAAAAGAACTCCTAGCATGATTCAAAACCGAAAGTAGACAGCAACTTGTGACTTTTCTTCATGCGAACCTTGAGCTGTAAGGAATTCAAACAACAACAAAGAAATGAAAAAGAAGAAAAGCAAAACCGTTTACATTCGTAGCTAGCCAAGCAGAATATAACTCATTTTGGCCACTCTTCTTCACATGAAGTCTGAGCAGTAATAAAGTCAAACAACAATGAAGAAATGGAGAGGATGAAAAGCAAACTTGTTCGTAGTGAGAAAAGCAGATGAAGAAGTCTAACAAAATCGAAGAAATGGAGAAGAGGAAAAGAAAACCTGTTTAATAGCCAAGCAACTCTGTAATTTTTTGTATTCCATTTGGGCAAGGGCACTTGGGATTCTAAAGTTCATCTTCTTGCTACAATTTATTTTAGGGGGTTTTACATACATGCCACTTTATAGTTTTTGATTTCCATATCTTCTATGTCATTCTATTTTTTTTTTATTTTGACGTACATGGTTGAGATTTTATACTTATATTGATGTTAGAGTAGTTTAATGATTTCCTCTAGTATTTCTTCCATTTTTAATTTGGCAAAAGAATTTAAAGCAAGAACAAAGAGGATCATTACCTTCGCAGCGAACTCCCAACGACACTTCTGAGCAACGAAGGCGGAGAAGAAGCGACTGCGGCAGGACCAACGAAGGTGAAGAAGCAGCGACTCCTTCAGTATCAATTTTGCAGCAAGATGGCTAAAAGGAATTTATTTTGCCGATATAAAAAAAACAGACGAGTTAAAGTGGAAGAAAGCGAAAGAGATGAGAAGAAGTGATGCTTACGGCTTTAAATGGTGATCCATTCGGCAATGTACCTTCGTGCGGTAAGCGGCATTGAGACGCTCGGGTTTGATAGCCGCTGAACGGCCGCATGGAAAAGTAACCGTCTAGTTTTGAATGCGCATGCGTTGGAGAAAAAGGCCTGGTGAGGCATTTGTAAGTGGAACGACTGGGTGTGATAGCGCTCGACTGTGGTTGCCATCGAAAAGGCTAGGGTTTTTTTAGGCATGCAGAGATGGAAGACGAACAGTTGGTTTGGTATGGGCTTTGGAATCATTTTGACGGTGTGATGGGAAACGATCGGTAAGATACAGAAACGCTCGCTTTGGAGTGTTTCAATGTGAACTGATCGAATAAATAATTTACAAGGCGGAAGAGAAGAAAGGTAACGGAGGAATGGTGAGAGCCCTGGTTAGTAATTTTGGAAACTCATGGTGAGAATTAATTACTTCTCAGAAAAATGTACCCCATGTAATAAATTGTAATTATAATAATCACATCTAGTTAGTGGTGGATTTCCAGAGAGGATTGCCAGTAAATGTTTCAGTATAATGAATTGTAATTATAGTTTAGGGTTTGGGTCCGAAAATTTCTTTGTGTCACTAATTGTTAATTTTTAATTAAGCACATGAGATATATGAGATATGGAGGTTAATTAGAATTAATTGAATTTAATTAACTAGATGTGATTATTATAATTATAATTTTAATGGATCTTTTAATTGAGAGCTTTTAACGGAAACCCCTTCACGGGTGTTGCCCCTTGAACCCGCGAACTGACAGGGTAGGTCGAACCCTGCTAGGGAGCGCTGCCCCCTTGGACCTCCAGCATACCTGCGAAGCATACGACGGTCAATGATATGAACAAATATGAGTCAAGCCAAATTCCAGGCAACTCCAACATATATTTCGTAGAAATTGAATGATTAATCAATTACATCATTTTTTTTTTTTGCAAATAAATCATTCATACTTAAACCTAAATTTTGTTTACAAATAATTATCATTAAATATAATGTTAATGATTTTTAAAAAAACTTATTATGTACTATAGTAAAAATAATAATTTGCCACTAAAATGATAATATATATATATCTAGGCTTTTAGTGACAAAATTAGCAGCCAATTTTTCTTTTGGTGGCTAATATCTTGATTCCTTATTATTTAGAGGCTACACTTATTTTTGGTCGCTAAAAGATATCTTTAGCGACCAAATTTTTTTTGTCTCTAATTTTTTGGTCGCTATTGACCCATTTTCTTGTAGTGAATTGATGAATCTGAACATAGGGAACACTATTTAAGAGTTGATAACATTATTTTTAAAAGTGCTAACTTGAGGTTTAAAGCTGAATTGAAAGCACTTGGGGAAATAGGAATACACCCTCACCTAAATAATTTTTGTATGATCCAAAACCAAAATTTTTGAAACCTAGGAAGAGACACTATAACCTGAATAGATTAGTAAATTCTTTTTCTAGAGTTAGATGTTTTTCATGTGGCATGCTAGGGCATATCTCACACACTTGCACTATTCACCATAGTGCACATTGGGTGTGGAGACCCAAATTGCATGATTCACAATATAACACATATGTATTGCATTCTTCTTTTCATAAGAAGGAATCCAAACCTATTTGGGTTCATAAATCTAACATTTGATATTTTAGTTGGCTTTCTCTCACAAAATATCTCATGAGAGCATGTGGTACTTGGATAGTGGAGGCTCACGACTCTTAATTACATAATCTTGCTGCTTAATAAATTCTAATTTGCATGTTTTTTTGCTCTATTGCTTGTTGTTATTTTATATTCTTTCTTTTTAGTTTTGAGTGTTAATTTTATTTATTTATCATTATTTTGTAGTGGTTTCATTTTTGATGTTTTTGTTTGTTAGTTTTTCTTTCTGGTCATAGTTGAAATGATATTTTATGCCTTATTTTTTTGAAAATTTATAGTCAATATTTGACACCCTAAATCAATTAAAGGGAGAAACACTGTTAATTATTTCCCTTCATATAACTTCTTTTACTGGTGTAATTTTCTTTTCTAAATAAAAGATGTCTAAAGTGCACCAATCAATTGACAAGAGGCATAAAATGAGCCCAAAAAAGACAAGCTTTCTTCTCTTTCAAACCTTTAAATCTTAGAAGTTTCATATGTCACTTGATATGTTCATATGCTTAATTTTAAGTTTTACAATTATGGCAAATTACTTTGATATATTATTCTATAAGATATTTTTCTAAAACTAAGTTTTGAACGGATCTCTTTTTCTTATCTAATTGATTTTTCTGAGTTAGATCTTTATTTTCAAAACATAGTTTGCCCTGTGAGAAGTTCGAGCTATGGCTAACATGATTAGTTATTCAACCATTTTTTGGATTTCAATGATGTTAACTCATTGAATCTTACAAATTTTTAATTCAATCACATGGAGAATTTATCATATTCATGCTTCGATAAAAAAAAGCTTATTTTTTTCATTGTTTTTTGTCATTTCTATCATCTTTCATTATTTTATTTTTTTTATTTTTACTATTGATTTTTGTATTTCTGGGCCTTTTCTGATCATCTCCATCCATCTCCTGAATTTTAACTTTTTATCACATCATCCCAGATGATATTTATATCATCCTGGACGATACATTCAATCCACTCTTAACATTCCATCCAATGGTTGATATGATTTCTCAATTTATGATTGTCCTAACCGAACCATTATCATCTTGGACAATATGATCATCTTATGCTTCAATTATTGGTCATCATTCTGGAAGAACCGCCTCGTCCTAGACGGTCTTCACAATTTCTTCTCAAGTATTGGTGATCGTCCCAAATGATTCACATGTTCATCATGGATGATACATATGGCAATACGTTTAGATGTTTTAAATTTGGCTAGTACAATCCATTATTAGTAATCATCCTAGATGATACATTTGTTCATCTTGGATGATACATGTGGCAAGGCCTTTAAACATTTATATTTGACAGGTACAATTCATTATTGTGTATTATCCTTGATGATCCACCTACTCATCCAGGATGATCTTCTATTTTAATAGTTGTCCAGATTAACTCCTCGGGATGATCGCCTGTGCCTTATCATACCAAATGATGTTTGATCGTCTTGGAAAATATTACCGCCTTTTTGACCAATCATTCCTTAAGTAATTATTTCACCTAATTGTCCTGGACGATTATGTGATCATCCTAGATGATTGATCTATTTCTTTAAAAATGGAGACATTCAAATGTTTTCTCCCACACAATCTTCTTTGAATCTTCCTTGCTCTAACTTCATCTCCATTTTTCTTGATCATGGCTGGTGAAAAAGATCTTGTATGGATTTTAGAAGCTTCTCGAGGGCTAATCTTGACCCTCATTTCACCGAGGCGGCTGACCAAGCCACCTATCAATGATACAAGATAACCGATATCACTTTATCCAATACTATCAATCTTCACATACTTTCTTATCCTATTCTCAACTTATTTGCACACACATCTTTTACCTTTATCCTTATACTTACCATCCCGTTCAATTTTGAGTTACTATTTGAATTCTTTACTAGCCTCCGCATCAACTTCTCCTTCACTGCTCTTCAGTCTTATGTGAATAAGCATCCTATTAAAATCACATATCAAGACTATCATGAGCTCCTGTAGTTGTCCACTATTAAAGGCAAGCTTCACATCTTATATCAAGACCCTGATTATGACTGGGCTCCGGCCAATCACTTTCTAATGAACAATAATGCCTCTTATCACATTGGAGAGTCTAGAAACCTACTCAATGATGCTAGGATAATCCAACATATCCTTCGTACCTCAGTTCTTCCAAAAGCCAGTGATCGTATTCACATCACTCCACTCCTTTTGATCACCACTTTCTATATCATGGCCCACCATGATTTTAATGTAACTGATCTGATTTTTTGATACACTGAGCACCTGACGAGCATTAGAGATCTAAGACATAAGAGGAAGCCCAATCTTGCCTTAGGTCACATCATAACCTATGTCATGGAATCCAAATACAACCTCCAATATCCTGCCCCACTAAACTTTTAGCTTGCCTTCTACTCAAACAACTCGTTCCACATTCTTCATAGTACTCATCTCCACCCAGGGCATAAGGAAGATGAGGGAGCTGAGGAGGAGGTGACTCCTGCACTTATTCCTGCACCTGCTCTGCTTCCCTAACACTCATAGCTGGACCAGTTTGTAGAGCGATTCAACTGGTGGGAGACTTGATTCGAGACCTATGTTGCAGTATAGGAGCAGCAATATATTAAGGATGTTGGTCGCTTTGACTTGTTAATAGCTTACAGTAGCATCAGCACGACCAAGACATGGCCTGGTTTAGTTAGGGAGCAGTTTGCTACTCTTTCCACTTTCTTTTTGTCGCCACTACCACCTCCTTCGGATGATCAGGGGCCATCCTTTTTTTAGTTTATTTTTTTGATGTTATTTTTTCCTTGATGTAGTTTACTTCTGTTTGTTAGTTTCTATTTTGTTTCTTTTCTCTTTCCCTTCTCTTTTTTGTGATATCAAAAGGGGGAGTAGTTATACTATTTTATTTTGCTTAGTTGTACCGTGTTTGTCCCTTAGTAAAATTTGAACTTCTTATTTCACACTGTTTCTTGAACTGCTTTAATTATTTTTGTGTTTTCCATCATCAAAAGGGGAGATTGTTGTGAATCTGATTTCGAGATATAGAATTTTGATGATATCAAACATTTCTATTTTTCTACGATTACCATGCCTTCTAATGTTTCAGGTCCACAAGATCAAATTACAAATCGAACCAGCTCAAGATTAAGTAGAGTAGGACTGAGTCAGCTTATATTATACGTCAAGTATATTTTACCCTTTCTTGAGTTAATAATAAATAATGTTGGTCCTGATGCTAAGTAACCTTGTATACTCACACTTGGGAAAAAATTATGTATGATTGTTAGAGTTTTTTGTTTTTGATTACATCATTCAAGATGATCCCAAAATCATCATGGATGATTAGTTAAAAACAAAAATCCTAATTAGGGTATCCTGGTTAAGGCAACCATAATTAAGCAAATCATCATGGACGATATTATCCTCGTCCGAGATGATAGGCTCAAATAAAAAAGAATAAGTTGCTAGATGTATTTAGGTATCTTATATTTTTAGACATTATCCATGATATCATCCTGGACGATGCAGTATAATTATGCCTAAATTAATATAGTAATTAAGGAAAGAAATTAAGTTTTGATTGCTTGATCATAGCATCTTAGCAGATCCCAGGATCATCTAGGATGATTAGTTCACAAATCTTAGTTCTTTCTAGATGATAAAAAATCAGCCTGGTTCCATTCAAGGCAATGCTTTGGATGATATGTACTGAATTAAACTAATTATCCAAGGACGACGACCGGAGAAGATGACGTGGATCCTTGCTTAGAGCAATACTCAGAAGAGAGGCTCCGGGGAGTGGACGTAGGTCAAGTTAACCAAACCACTATAAAATATGGTGTGTTCTTTCTTATTATACTTCTGCATTTAATTTCTGCACTTTAATTTTTATGGTGATTGTTTGGTTGTGTTTATGATTTTGTTTGAATAAAATTTTTAAATACCAATGCACCCCCCTCTTGGTTAGCCTTGGGACTAGTTCATAAGGGCTTAACATCCCTAACAACCTTTCAAGTGATATAAGAGTGAGATTTATAAAATTGAGTTTTTGAAAACTTTTGAATTTTGATTAATGACTAACATTGGTAATCGTAATACTATGGAAGGGTATTCTATTACCCGACCACTATTGTTTGATAATATTCCTTTTGACTTTTGGAAAAATTCATTTTACAATTTTATAATCGATTGATTATGGCATGTGGATGCTTGTTAAAGATAGTTATTCACCTCCATCATATGAAATTAATGGTATTAAAACTGAACTTCCTTTTACTGAATGGACTTTTGATGATAGGAATTTAGCTCAACTTAATGCAAAATGCTAGAACTATTTTTTTTTTTTGCTTTGAAATCTAAAGATTACATGTGTGTTTCAACTTGTGCTACTGATAAAGAAATTTGGGATAGATTGTGTATCACTTTTGAATGAACCAATAAAGTTAAGCAATCTAGTTTGAATATTCTATTGCTTGATTATGAACATTTTTGTATGAAACTTACTGAATTGATTTCTGACATATACTAGGTTTACTCAATTTATCACTTTATTGTATGCTTTAGGAAGAGAGCTCACTAACTATGAAAAACTAACAAAATTTTGAGATGCTTTCCTTCTTCCTTTGACGCTAAGATTACTGCAATTACTAAATCTAAGGATTTGAATACTTATTCTATTGATAACTTACTTGGTCCAGTCATTGCTTATGAGCAAGGGGTTAACAAAAGACAACTAGATGCATAAGAGCGAAAGAAGGATAAAACTATGGTGCTGAAGGCCAACGATACGGAGATTGATTCTTTTAGGTCTAAAAGTGATGACTTTTCCTTAATCACTAGGCAATTCAAAATATTTCTAAGAAAGAATTATAAGCACAATTAGAAATGGAATAAAGGTAAGGGTAGCAAGAATTTTAAAAGTTCTTTTGATGTTGTTTGTTTTGAATGCAGGAAGCCTAGACATGTTAAAGCTAATTGTCCTACACTTAAGGATAACTCAAGCAAGGAGAAGGGTGAGGAGAAACCCAAGTTTGAAAGGACAAGGATAAGAAGAGATTCCAAAAGGCATTCTAGGCAGATTTTACATCAGACTGCTCTGAGACTGAAGTTGAGGAGGAGACAATAAACATGTGCTTGATAGCCGGTGATCATCTTTGTCAGTCTGACCAAGAAGTGGTATGTGAACTAAGTTATGATCACTTACTTGAAGTTTGTAAGAAAATTCATGATTCATATAGGAAACTTAAGAAATCGCATGCTAGTTTGAAATTGGAGTTTTTAAAATTATAAAAAGAGCATGAAGTAATTTTTAAAGATCACTCCACACTTGATAGCAATCACATGTCTTTACTTGATGAGTTTGGTGCATTAAATAAAAAGCATTCTGAGTTATTTATTAAGCATGATTCATTGAAAGCATCCTATATCTCACTTGAGACTCATTTTAAAACTTATATTGATGATTATGAGCATAGGGAGCACTAGTTAAGAGTTGACAATGTTCCTTTAGAAAATGCTAACTTGAGGTTTAAAGTTGAATTGAATGCACATGAGAAAAATAGGAATACACTCACACCTGAACAGTTTTTGCATGATCCAAAACCAAAATTTTTGAAACCTAGGAAGACACACTATAACCCGAATAGATTAGTAAATCCTTTTCCTAGAGTTAGATGTTTTCATATGGTATGCTAGGGCACATATCATACACTTTCACTATTTACTGTAGTACATATTGAGTGTGGAGACCCAAATTGCATAATTCACAGCATAATACACATGCATTGCATTCTTCTTTTCATAAGAAGGGATCCAAACTTGTTTGGGTTCCTAATTTTGACGTTTGTTGTTTTTATAGGCTTGCTCTCACAAAAGGCCTCATGAGAGCATGTTGTTGTACTTGGATAGTGGAGGCTCACGGCTCTTAATTGTATAATATTGCTGCTAAATGAATTTTGATT
This sequence comes from Dendrobium catenatum, assembly GCF_001605985.2. NCBI lineage: Eukaryota > Viridiplantae > Streptophyta > Magnoliopsida > Asparagales > Orchidaceae > Dendrobium > Dendrobium catenatum. The sequence goes on from NW_021318665.1 coordinate 1,386,361, forward strand.
TGTATGTTTTTTCTGCTCTATTTCTTTTGTTATTTTCTACTCTTTCTTTTTAGTTTTATGTGTTAATTTTTTTATTTGCTTTTATTTTGTAGTGGTTTCAATTCTAATATTTTGTTTCTTAGTTTTTCTTTTTGGTCATAGCTAAAATGATATTTTATGCCTTTTTTTTTTTTTTTTTTTTGAAAAGTTATAGTCAATGCTTGACATCCCTCAATCAGTTATATGGAGAAACATCGTTGATTGTTTTTCTTCCCCTAACTTCTTTTAATGGTGTAATTTTCTTTTCTAAATAAAAGTCTATCTCAAATTAATAATTGGATTTTACGATTGAGATCTTTTCTATCTTGTTACAGTAATCTATCTTATATTTATAAGGTTCAAAGTCTTCACATTATGTTAAATTTTTTGTTATATTGTCATTGCATTTATCATATAAATTTAAATCTGTTTTGTAGTTTATTCTTTCGTATAATAGAGAGTGAGTTTTTCTTCTCTAATATCTGGAAGATATACTCACAACTGAGAGTGTTTAAAAGTCTTGAAAGGGATCTAGCTTACAAAAAATGACAAGGGCATAAAACAAGCCCCAAAAAGAAAAGAAAAATGAAAAAATGTGTAATGACCACCAAAAAAAAATTGAAAGATACATAATGTGTATCAAAAATTAAAAGATGTGTAAAGTGCACCAATCAATTGATAAGAGGCATCAAATGAGCCAACAAAAAGTAAGCTTGCTTCTCTTTCAAACCTTTAAATCTTAGAAGTTTCATATGTCACTTGATATGTTCAAAGGCTTGATTTCAAATTTTGCAATTGTGACAAATTGCTTTGTTATAATATTCTATAAGATATTTTTCTGAAACTAAGTTTTGAATGGTTCTCGTTTTCTTATCCAATTGATTTTTTTGAGTTAGATCTTTGTTTTCAAAAGATTGTTTGACCTGTGAGAAGTCCGAGCTAGGGCTAACATGATTGGTTATTCTAAAATTTTTTGGATTTCAATAATGTTAACTCATTAAATTTTACAAATTTTTAATTCAATCACATGAAGAATTTATCACATTCGTACTTTGACTAAAAAAACTTATTTTGTTTTCATTCTTTGTTTGTCATTTCTATCATTTTTTTCATTATTTTATTTTTTTATTTTTATTATTGATTTTTGTATTTTTAGCATTCTTTGATCATCTCCATCCATTTCCTGAATTTTAACTTTTTATCACATTGTCCTGGACGATATTTATATCATTCTATATGATACATTCAATCCGCTCTTAAAATTCCATCTGATGATTGATATAATTTCTCTATTTATGATCGTCCTAGCAGATCTATTATCATCTTGGACAATCTGATCATCTTCTGCTTCAATTATTTGTCATCATCTTGGACAAACCGCATTGTCCTAAATAATCTTCACAATTTCTTCTCAATTATTGATGATCATCCCGAACGATTCACTTGTTCATCTTGGATGATACATATGGCAATGCATTTAGATGTTTTAAATTCGGATGGTATGATCCATTATTGATAATCATCCCGGATGATACACTTGTTCATCCTGGATGATACACATGGCAAGGCCTTTAAATATTTATATTTTGTCAGTACAATTCATTATTCTGTATTTTCCTAGATGATACACCTACTCGTCCAGGATGATCTTCTTTTTAAACAGTTATCTGTATTGACTCCTCAGGATAAAAGCATGTGTCTTATCATTCTAGACAATGTTCGATCATCTTGGACGATATTACCAACTTTTTGACCAATTGTCCCTAACATAATTATTTCACCTGATTGTGCTGGACGATTATGTGATCGTTCTGGATGATCGATCTATTTCTTTAAAACTAAGACATTCAAACATTTTCTCTCACACAATCTTCCTTGAATCCTCGTTGCTCTTACTTCCTCTCCATTTTTCTTGATCATGGCCTATGGAAAAAGATCTTATATGGCTTATAGAAGCTCCTCGAGGGCTAATCTTGACACTCATTTCATTGAGGAGGCCGACCAAGCCGCCTATCAATGATACAAGATAGCCGGGATCACTTTATCCTAGACTGTCAACCCATAAATACTTTCTTATGCTATTCTCAACTTATTTGCACACACATCTCTTACCTTTATCCTTACACTTACCAACCCGTTCAATTCTGAATTGTTGTTCAAATTCTTTGCTAGCCTCAGCATCAACTTCTCCTTCACTGCTCTTTAGTCTTATGTGTATAGGCATCTTGTCAAAATCACATATCAAGACTATCACGAGCTCCTGCAGTTGTCCACCACTAGAGACAAGCTTCACATCTTGTCTCAAGATCCCAATTACGATTGGGCTCTGGCCAATCAATTTTTGAGGAACACTAATGCCTCCTATCATGTTGGAGAGTTTAACAGCCTACTTAAAGATGCTAGGACAATCCAACATGTCCTTCGTACCTCAATTCTTCTGAAAGATGGTGATCATATTCATATCACTCCACTCCATTCGATCACCACTTTCTATATCATGTCCTACCATGATTTTAATGTGATTGATCTAATTTTTTAATACATTAAGTACCTGGCGATCATTAGAGATCCAGGACATAAGAGGAAGCCCAATCTTGCCTTCGAACACATCATAACCTATGTCCCAGAATCCAAATACAACCTCCAATATCCTACCCCACCAAAATTTCAGCCGGCCTTCTACTAAAATAATTCATTCCCCGTTCTTCACAGTACTCATCTCCACCCAGGGAAGAAGGAAGCTGAGGGAGCTGAGGAGGTGGTGGATCCTAAACCTATTCTCGCACCTGCTCCACTCCACCAGCACTCACAACTAGATCAACTGGTAGAGCGATTCGACTGGTGGGAGACTCGATTCAAGACCTATATTTTTGTACAAGAGCAGTAATATTTGGAGGAAATTGCTCTCTTTAACTCATTTATAGCTCACAACAATGCTAGTATATCAACACATGGCCTAATTTGGGGAGCAGTTTGCTACTCTTTCTAGTTTCTTTTCACCACCGCCACCACCTCCTTTAGATGATCAGGGGTCATCTTTCTTGTAATTTGTTTTCTTGATGTTATTTTTTCCTTGATGTAGTTTACTTATGTTTGGTAGTTTTTATTTTGTTTCTTTTCTCTTTCCCTCCTCCTTTTTGTGATGTCAAAAGTGGGAGTAGTTATACTATTTTATGTTGCTTAGTGTTCTGTGTTCATCCCTTAGTAAAATTTGAACTTCTTGTTTCACACTGTTTCTATTGAACTGCTTTAATTATTTTTGTATTTGCTATCATCAAAAGAGGGAGATTGTTATGAATCTGATTTTGGGGAATAGAATTTTGATGATAGCAAATATTTCTATTTTTCTATGATTACCTTGCCTTCTAATGTTTCAGGTCCACAAGATCAAATTGCAAATCGAACCAGCTTAAGATTGGGTAGAGTAGGACCAAGTCAGCTTATATTGTACGTCGAGTGTTTTTTACCATTTCTTGAATCAATTATAAATAATTTGGGTCATGATGCTAAGTAACCTTGCACACACACACACACTTGAGGAAAAAATTCTATCTGATTGTAAGAGTTTTCTATTTTTGATCACATTGTTCGGGATGATCTCAAAATCATCATGGATGATCAGTTAAAAATAGAAACACTAATTAGTGCCTCCTGGTTAAGGTAGTCGCAATTAAGTGAATCGTCCTAGATGATATTATCATCGCCTGGGATGATAGACTCAAATCAGAAAGAATAAACTGCCAGATCTATTTAGGTATCTTTTATTTTTGGACATTATCTAGTACATCATCCTGGATGATGTAGTACAATTATGCCTAAATTAATATGGTAATTAAGAAAAGTAATTAAGTTTTGATTGCTCGATCATAGTATCTTGGCTGATTGCATGATCATCCGGGATGATCAGTTCACAAACCTTAGTTCTTTCTAGATGATAAAAAATTGGCCTGGTTCCATTTAAGGCAATGCTCTAGATTATATGTACTAAATTGAACTAATTATCTAGGATTATTGTTAGATCGGCCTAGACGACCAAGTTATTTTTTCATCATCCAGACATCCATTCAAGGCGATGTTCTGGATGATATTCATTATTTGTACTAATCAGTCTGGACGATCGTCAGATCATCCTGTACTATTTAGTTATTTTACCATCATCCAGACATCCATCCAGGGTGATGGTCTAGATGATATTTGATGACTTGAACTAATCATACTAGATGATATACTATCATCCTGGATGATATACTATCATCCTGGATGATATGAGCAAAGGAACCTTCTAATTATCCAGACTCTTCCAAATTGTCTTGGCTGATTGAGCTTAATTTGAACTGATCATACAGGATGATTTATCGATCGTCCTGGATGATCTTTTATGATTAGTTGCTAATTAGGGCTAATTTAGAGCCCTTATTTAAAAGATCTCTTATTTTCTCAAGAGGTTATATTTTACTACTGTCCTAACCTGAGAGTGCCAATAGGAGAGGGAGAGTAAGGGAGAAAGAGAGAGAGAATCTTGTGAGGGGGAGTTTGTGAGGGGTTTCACAAAGGTTACTCCATGTAAGGATCCACATCAACTTCTTCGGTCATTGTCCCCTGTTCCTTGGGGTTCTAGAGAGGTCTACTTCAGCAACTGATTGAGGTTCTCTGCCTACTTCAAGAGAAAGCAAAAGGAGGTGGGTTCTTTGCCTGCTTTAGGAGGAAGCAAAAGGAGTTGGGTTCTCTATCTACTTTAAGAGGAAGAAAAATGAGTTGGGTTCTTTGCCTCACCAGGGTTGGTGGAAAGGAGTTTTTGTAAGGGCTTCTCTACCTTACTGTGGGGGAGAAAAGAGAGACACTGAGTTTAGTGCAATACTCAGAGGAGAGGCTCCAGAGAGTGGACGTAGGTCAAGTTAACCGAACCACTATAAACTATGGTGTGTTCTTTCTTATTATACTTCCATATTTAATTTCTGCACTTTAATTTATGTGGTGATTGTTTGGTTGTGTTTGTGATTTTGTTTGAAGAAAATTTTTAAATACTAATTCACCCCCCTCTTGGTTAGCCTTAGGACTATTTCATAAGGGCTTAACATCCCTAACAAACTTTCAAGTGGTATCAGAGTGAGATTCATAAAATAAAGTTTTTGATAACTTTTAAATTTTGATTAATGGCTAACTTTTGTAATCATAGTACTGCATAAGGAACCAATGAATTTAAGTAATCTAGGTTAAATATTCTATTGCATGACTACAAACTTTTTCATTTGAAACCTATTGAATCAATTTTTGACATGTATACTAGGTTTACTGAAATTGTCACCTCATTGCATGCTTTAGGAAGAGAGCTCTCTAACTATGAAAATTTAACAAAATTTTGAGATACTTGCCTTCTTCCTTTGATGCTAAGATTATGTAAATTATTGAATCTAAGGATTTGAATACTTATTATGCTGATAACTTACTTGGCTCACTCATTGGTTATGAGCAAGGGGTGAACCAAAGACAACATGATGTAGGAGAGCGAAAGAAGGAGAAAATTGTAGTGCTAAAAACCAACGACATGGATACTGATTCTTCCAGGTCTGAAAGTCATGACTTTGCCTTAATCGGTAGGCAATTCAAACTGTGGTGATTGTTTGGTTGTGTTTGTGATTTTGTTTGAAGAAAATTTTTAAATACCAATTCACCCCCCTCTTGCTTAACATCCCTAACGAACATTCATCTTTATCATAAGAAATTTCATCGCAGAATGAACAATGTATACAATCACTTTTTGTCTAATCAAATAAGATTAAAATTTATATAAATTAAAAACAATGGTTTGTAGTTCTTTTTTAGTGATGGTATAATAACATTGTGTAGTGTTCATTTTCCTACTTACATAAAAAATGATAAGAAATTTTTTATCAAGCTTTTGGCCAAGAATATCACGTACAATAAAATTACTTACATTACACATGACTATAAAAGGTAAGGACCAATCAGGTTAGTAATTAAATGTTGTTTCAAAGTGTTAAAGGCATTAAGACATGTAGTGTAAAAAATAAAAGGAACATCTTTTTCCAATAAATGACATGATGATTTAGAAATATTAGAAAAATCCTTTGTGAATCATTTATATAATCTTGATTGCTTTAGAAAGCTACTAATGCCTTTAACTGAAGTGGATGTTGCTAATTTTTTTATAAGATGAACTTGGTCTTTATCCACCTCTAATCCTTCCTTAAAAAGATTCTACCCTAAAAACTTCATTCGATCACCATAAATTTACATTATTCTCAATTTAGCACTAAATTTATTTCTACACATCTTTTAAGTATATAAGTTAAGTGATTGAGACAATAGTCTAAAGTAGTGCCAAAAATAGAAAAGTCATCCATAAAGATTTCAATATCCTGCTAAATTAAGTTTGAAAAAATTGACATCACACATCTTTAAAAAATAGTAGGGGCATTATAAAGACCAAATGATAATCTTCTAAAGGTAAAAGTCCTATAGGGGTTGGCATGGTAGTTTTGTCCTTTTACTCATGTGCAATAAGAATATTGTCCATAAAAAAAGCCATAAAATGAATGTACTACCAACCTGTTCAATATCTTGACAATGAAAGGCAATGGAAATTGATCTTTTCTAGTGGCTTTATTCAGCTTCCTATAGTCTATACAAATTATCCAGCTAGTGAGACCTTTTTGGAATAAACTCATTATGTTTATTGGATATTACAATTACACCACTATTGCAAATTAGGAATCAATATTAAGATTGTGATTTTTGATGATAACAAAATATCATTGTTCTTATTTTATTATTTTTCCTTTGCATATATTGGATATTTTTTTTGTTTCTATATGTACTAACATTTTAGGAAAATCGTATACTACTCTAGATTGTTGAAGACTTCAAGACAAACTAGAATAGGATTTAATGTAATAGAGTCTGTATATCTCTATTTTTATTTTGTGAGTCCGAGCAAGTAAGATTTTAATTGGGTAACCCTACACACACAAGGGGAGAGATAAATTTTTTAAAGAATAATCATACTGTATAATATTTAATTGTAATGTATGATTTGATATGTTTTCCTCTAGAATGCAGTTAATCAAATTATGGCTTGAATTTCTTAATTGATCTTACTATATGATGTTAAGTCGTACAAATGATGGACATAGTATGAATTTAGGTTCATACAAGATCATACTGATTGAACACATTTATTTTTTAAATTGTTTATACAGTAAAATCTACCTTTGTATAGATGATCGATAAAGTACAAAATTAGGTTCATACCAAATCGTACCAAAGAAACACCTTTTTTTTGAACTATTTATACAGTATGATCTACCCTTCATACAAACAACTGACATAGTATGAAATTAGGTTCATAAAAGATCATACTAAAAGAACACATTTATTTTTAAACTATTTATATAGTACAATTTGATTTTGTATAGATGACTGATAGAGTAAAAAATTAAGTTTGTACCAGATTATACCAAACAATAACATTTAATTTTTGAGCTATTAGTATAGTACAATCTTTATTCATACAGATGATTGATAAGTTTCTAAAATTGAGAGTAACTGGTTTTCTAGTGAGAGAAGCTCTGGTATTCTAGTGAGAGAATTATGTTGAAATTTCAAAAATATTGTTCATGGTTTTTTAGCTAATCGTCTGATGGCGGAAAATGCTCACCAGACACCATTTGTTGGTGGTCCCGGTGATCTTAGTCATCCATCTACTGGAGGTGGGTTGAATCCCACTAGATCTCTTCCGACTTTTGGTGATTCTAAATCTGCTATGTTGAAAATGATGAGTGGGGGTGCATTGGCAATTAATGAAGGCAGAATTAATTCCTCTAAATAATCTGTTCTAGATATCGGTAAATGCAAAGAAGACTTGTTGGAGAATAGTTTTAAAATTCTGAAACCTGTTCCCAAGGTTTTCATTGAAAATCTGAATTTGAAGGGTCAAATTGTGGATTCGTCTGGTTTGAAGAGAGGAGTATCCAATTCTATTGCTGCGGCCGATGTTGAAATGGGAGTTAAGATGGATAAATTGATTTCTGAGAGAAATATGGTGAATGTGAATGCTGGAGATGTGGAGTTAAAAGCTCAAGAAGATGTTTTGGGTTTGGAAGTAGAGATGAATGCAGAAGGGTCAATGTTGAAGAGTGCTAATGAGTACTTGTTTTCTGTTCGGTAATGTTAAGATGGAGAGCTAAATTATGGAAACCTGAATGAAAATTCTATTATGTTTTCGAAGGATCCATCTGGCAATATTATGCATAATGCTTGGATGAAGAAGGACAATATTCATGTGATTGATTTATACTATGGCACGCTATTATCTGAAGATGGTTCCATAGTAAAATTAAATGTGGAAAATGAAATGGAGAATGTAAAAAGACTATATAATGCTTTAGTTATTAAAGTATTTAGTGATAATGTGTCTCTTTATGTGGTTAGCAATGAACTGAGAAGGCAGTGGGCTTAGTTTGGCAAATTTCACCTTACAATGCTTGGTATGGGGTGGAATTTATGTGCTTTAGAAGATGAGAAAGCTATGGAATCAGTTATGAATAATGGGCCTTGGTATGTCAATGGGCATATCATTGGAATGGATAAATGGTCTCTTATGTTCTCTCCTTCTTCGTTAAAAGGTTTAACAGCTCCAGTTTGGATCAGATTACCAAATCTTCCTCTTTATTGCTAGGATGAGGTGAATGTATGCAGGATCGCTTCAAAGGTTGGTACTCCATATATGATTGATGGAAGTATGTTTCAGTGGAGTAGGAGGGAGTTTGTGAGGGTATGTGTTCGTGTGAAACTGGAAATAGCATACCTTTTAGTGTTTGGGTTGATGGGACTTATGGAAAATTCTTCCAAAAGAGTGAATATGAGAGAATATCTTCATTATGCTTTACATGTGGAAGGATTGGACACGTGCAAAAAGATTGTCTAAAGAAAAAGGTTGATGTGCTAGAAGGAAAAGGTGTACAGCAAGTAAAAAATGGGATGGAAAAAGTTCTAAACCTGAATGATGCAGAAACCAAGACTGATAAAAAGATTGAAGAAAATGCTACTCATAAAGATGGTTATGGACCTTGGGTCCATGTAAATTATGGGAGGAAGAAATCTACTAATAGTAGAAGACTTCCAGCCGGTTTTATGAAGATGCCTGAGAAGAAATCTGAAGTTGCTGCAATGATGAAGAAGAACAAAGAAATAACTATTAATAAACCAAATGTGGAGGAGGTGGCTAATGCTTAAATTCTGGTTTGGCATTCTTTAGTTTCATGCCAATAGAGGAGTTCAATTGCTGAAAATGGTATGAACTTCCATTCTGATTATAAAAAATTCAATTATTTAAGTGATATTGGGGAAGAAGGTGAAATTATTCAGGATAGTGTTGATGAAGGAAAATTGGGTGATAGTGTTTCTCAAAATGTTGATGAAGTTCAAGTTATTGTGGATGGGGAGGCTGCTGTATTTAATAGGTTTGCTAATGGTGAGAAAATTATTATGGAAGGTGGTGGTGAGGTTTTGAAGGAAAATTCTGAAGATAGGAATGATAGCTATACTTCTGTAAAGAGAAAGTATTCAAAACAGCTTAAGGGACTAAATCCTATTAAGCTTTCTCTTAGGAGTAGAAGATTTGATGGGGAAGTAAAAGAAAAGGCGGGTAACTCTTCCCCTATTTTTAATTAATGGCTTCCGTTATTTTTTGGAATTGTAGAGGAGCAAGGAAGAGTAAAGCTTCTCTATACTTGAAGGAAATTGTAAAGGAGTATCGGGTTTTGTTTGTTGGCTTATTGGAAACAAAACTGACTTTGAATAGTAGAAATGAAGTTAATTCATTAATTGGTGTTGATTGGGATTTTTGTTATTCACTTTCTAATGGGTTATCTTGGTGCATATTGGTTGTTTGGAGATCCAAGCTAGCCTCTTTTTCCTTATGCAAATCTTCTTCCCAATGTATAATTGGGGATTTAAATATTTTGAAGATGGGGGTTTGGAGGATTTCTATGGTGTATGGAAACAAAGAGGTGATTGGAAGGAGGGAACTTTGGAGGGATATTGAATTATATTCTTCCAAGGATACTCCTTCAGTTACAGGTGGAGATTTTAATTGCTTATTGGTCAAAGAGGATAAGAAGGAAGGAAAGAGGTTTTTATTTTCTCAAGGTGCAAAGGAGATGAAAGAATTTTTGAGCAAGAATGATTTGCATGAAGCCGGATTTCTAGGTCCAAGATTTACTTGGTGCAACAACAAGGTGGGAGGAGCATGCATTTTGGAGAGGCTGGATAGATGTTACTTGAATTCAGCGGCTATTGGTTCTTCCCAATTGATGGTGGTGCGGCATCTACCTAGGATTTCATCTGACCATTGCCCTATCTTGTTAAATCTAATGAGCAATATTCCTAAAATTCAAAAAATTATTAAATTTGAAGATTATTGGGCATATTATCCGGCATCTGCTTCTATTGTGCTTAAAGCATGGAATAAAATAGCTTGTTGTTTGAAATTCTTAATATCAAGTTTAAAATATCCTTGAAAGCTTTATACTTTTGTAGTAAAGTAAAACTTAAAGATCTCAATGAATTGAACGAATGTCTCAAAAAGGATATTTATGAATTGCAACTGGAGGAAGCTAATGAAGGAGATATTTCTGAAGATAAAGTCTTGCTCTTAAGATCAAAGGTGAATGAACTTAACAGTACATTAGCTCATTTAAATACATGGTGGAGACAAAGAACAAAGATCAATTGGGTGAAGGATGGAAATAAAAATATAAGATTCTTTCAGGCATATGCTAACGGTAGAAGGGACAGGAATTGGATTTTAAAAATTAAAAATGAAGATGGGACAGAGGTTGAAGATCAAAAGTAGATTGAGAACATTTTTGTTGATTATTTTAGTCATAAATGGCAGTTGAGGGACAGTAAATTGGAAGATTGGCCTCCTTGCTTAAATGTCCTGAAAAAAGAAGATAGAAAGAGGTTAGATGCTGAAACTCTTAGTGGAGGAAGTTACTGAAGCAGTTAGTGAATTGAAGGGGTTTAAATCTCCAGGAATAGATGGTATATCCTATTCTTTCTTGAAGAACTATTGGTCTATTATTAAAATTGATATCTGGAATGCTGTTCATCAAGTATTTTCTATGGGATCAATGGATTCAGGATGGAAAGAGACTGTTGTAGTGCTAATTCCATAGGTTGAAAATCCTTCAATACCATCTCACTTCAGATTGATTATCTTATGCAAATCTATTTATAAATTGATTGTTAAAATTCTTTTAAATAGAATGCATGGTATGATTCATAAACTCATCTCCAAAGAACAGGTTGCTTTTTTGAAGGGAAGGGAAATCTCTCAACATATTCTTATGGCTCATGAAGTGTTTCATAGATTTAGATTTTCTAAATCAATAAAAGGCTTGGTTTCCTTCAAGATTGATATGGAGTAAGCTTATGATAGCATGGGATGGCTGGCATTGGAGCAAGTATTGAGGTACTTCAGTTTTCCTTGCAAATACTCTAAGTTAATTATGGATTGTGTGGTGGATGCTAAGTTTTCTGTATTGATTAATGGAAATTATTCCAAATGGATTATGGCTAAGATTGGGTTCTGACTGGCATGTCCACTCTCTCCATTTTTATTCATTTTATGTTCCCAATTGTTATCTAATGCTTTGATTAATAAAAGAGATTTGGTGAGAATCAAAGTGCACTCAAGTATTCCCAGAATATCTCATTTTCTTTATGAAGATGTTATTGTTATTTTCTCTGAATCAAGTATTAAGATGGTAAAAGTGGTAAGGAGAACCATTGTGGATTTCTGTGAGTGGACTAGTCAACACATGAATTATAATAAATCAGTAATTCTCTTTGGTAAAGCTATGAAGAAGAACAAAATGAGAAGCATTGCTCGGATTATGGGACTTAGACCAAGGAGCTAACTTATTTGGGTGTGAAGATAGCCTTGAGAAGGCTAGTTATTGCTGATTTCCAAGGCTTATTGGAGAAATCTTTGGAGAAAATCAATATTTGGGGCAACAAGTTCATGTCTTTGCAAGGAAGGATCATTCTTATTAAATCTGCTATATTGGCTTTTCCAATCTTTCAATTGACTCATGCTCTTGTTCCTAAAAGTATTCTTGCTGATATTGATAAGATGTGTAGGACATTTATTTGGCACAAACAGGATGGTAAAGAAGGTATTCATTGTGTCAATTGGGAGGTGTTGTGCAAACCAATTGAATTGGGTGGTAGGGGTCTCCATTCTTGCTTAAAATCTGTTGGGCCGGTAAGAGCAAAGTTGGCATGGAATTATTTGAATGATAGAGATTCTTTTTTGAATAAAACATTGTCTACAAAATATGGTTTTACAACTTCAAATTCTGGAATGAAGAAATTTGCTGCTTGGAGGATTATTACAGATGGTGCCAAAGCTTTTGAAAATATTACAATATGGAGAATTGTGGATGGAAGATCGATAAATGTGTTGAAAGACAATTGGATTCTTGATAAAAGCATCATGATGTGGCCTACATTTGTATCTATCATGCTGGATCCTGATATGTTAGTAGAGAATTTTATTACTAATGGAGCTTGGAATTTGGATATACTAATAAGTTATTTTGGTGAAGAACTGGTGCTACTGATCAGCAAAACAAGCATACACTCTTATGAACAGGAAGATTAGGAGGAGCTGTTGAATCAGATGTCCGGTAAAACCATTTCTTATCATGCTTCTAATGCTATGGTTTGTAATGACTCTTCCATTATGTATTGGGGATGGATTATAAAGCTTAAACTAAATTCTCGTGTTGAGAATTTCTGGTTGAGGATTTTTTTCAAGGTAATTCCTACATTAAATTTTGTGCTTCATAGAAAACTAATAGAAACAAATTTTTATCCTAAAGGATGCTTGAAGATTGAAGATTATGAGCATGTTGTGGTGGGCTGTTCTAAATTAACTCAGGTTATTCAGATTTTGAACAAATGGGGATTTGCAATCCCGATTTTTGAAAGATTTGATGAGTGCTGTACATGGTTAAATCAATGTGCTTCCAAGTAAACTGTTTTGGGGAATATGTATTGCACATTGGTTTTTTTATCTTGGAAACCAAGAAGCAAAGGCATATATGGTGATGATGAAGATAGTAAAGTGTTTATTGCTTCTAAAACAATTACCTTGTCTTCTATATCAACGAATACAGCTGTAATTAAATGCTCATCGGGAATCTGGGATGTTAATCAGTCTAATAGACTGTTGAAGAAATCTTGGCATCCTCCCCCTCCTGATTGGATAAAAGTTAATGTGGATGTGTGCTTGTTATCATCATACAGGGCTACTATTGGAGGAGTATTCAGAGATCATAGAGGAAGGTTTCTATGTGCATTCAGGTTTAGTGCAATTCACTAGGATGTGAATCAAGAAGTCTCTTTCATTGGGGTGTAAGATCACTCTCATTGAAAGCTCTTTGCTTTCTATGCCAAATTTCTTAATCACTCACTCTATGGTTCCCAAGAGGGTGTTATATGAGTTGGAAAAATTGTGTATAAATTTCATTTGGCATAAAATTGATGGAGCTAATGGGATGCATTATGATGCTTGGGGAGAGGTTTGCAAACCGAGGAATTTGGGAGGGCTGGTTTTGCATTCTCCTTTGCTCAGAGTTGGATCTCTAAAATCTAGTTTGTCTTAGAATTTTATGCAAAAGTCGGATTCATTGTGTCATAGAACAATGAAGTTTAAATATGGTAGGGATGTTATGAATGGAGCCCATAAGAAGATTACTTCTAGTGCTTGGCAAATTCTGTTAGATGGTGGTACTCATTTGAAAAATGCAGTTAAATGGAGAGTGGTCAAGGGTGACAGAATTAGTGTATTAAATGATGCATGGTTGCTTGATAAATGCATCAACCGGTGGCCAACATTTGTTGACTGTGAATTGCTGGATGGGATCTATGTACAGCAGCTTACTCTGAGTAAAGGTGAATGGAATTTTAAAATGTTATAGAGGGCCTTTCATCCCGATTTAATCTTACTGATTTGTCAAATCTGTATTGATTATGAGGAGGAGGATCAGGTGGAGATGCTGAACTTGTGTTTGGGGAAGACAGTATCTGCTCTGGCTTATGAGAATTTGTTGTTTAACAAATATACTTTAGAGGAGAATGGGTACTTCAAATGGGTGTAGAAACTCAAACTTAACAAGAAGGTGGAAATTTTCTGGTGGAGGCTTGGCAAAGCAGCAATTCCAACCAATTTGTTCCTTAAAAATTGCAGGTTGTCTTAGTATGCATTATGTGCTAGAGGTTGCCAATCTAATTAAACATATGAATATATCATGGTTCATTGCAAATATATGGTTGAAGTTAATGAGAAGATGCTTGAATGGGGTATTCATGTACATGTTTTTAATACTCTGGATAGCTGTTTATAGGAGTTGAAAAACTTATCAGCCTGAAATTATAGAATTGCTAGAATTTACTGCATTATAGTTTACCTCTCATGGAGAAATCAGAATGATGTCTAGCATGGTAAAGTTGTTTTGTCGTGTTCTATGGTTGCTTATAATGCTTTATTCTTAGCCACTTAAAAATCTAATCCATATCTTACTAGCTGGGGCACTAATCTCCTTAGGGAGTCTCAAAATACTTGGTGCCCTCCACCGAAAGATTGGATTAAGGTTAATGTGGATGCTTCAATGCTTAGTTCCAATCTTGCTGGAATTGGTGGCATTTTTAGAGAATACAAAGGCAGGTTTATCAGTGCTTTTGTGAAGAAGAAAGTACATTGAGACATAGCTCAGCTTGAGCTAGAAGTTGTTTTCACGGTGAGAGAATTTCATAGAAGTTGGAATGTAAAGAATTGATTGTAGAAAGTGATAATACCAACATTATCAAATTCATTCAAGACTCCTTAAAGATGAATAAATGGCATGTTGATAGGTGGCCGACAAAGGATTTATGCTTCTTAAATGATTTTAATAAAGTTGTTTTCTATCATGTCTATAGAAGTTGTAATGAAGTAGCTAATTGTTGTGCTACTTTGGCATTGGAAACTAGTTTCTTTTATGATAGTTTTTCCTTTAAGAACATTCCTTCCTTTTTGTTGAACTTAATCAAGGAGGAATGTGATCCTTTTATTACTTGAACTTAGTTCTTTGTTCTTAATGCAATTTGATGCAATTCTTCAAAAAAAAAAAAAAAAAAAA
>NW_021318666.1:0-1744 GCF_001605985.2 Dendrobium catenatum
CTAATGGAGCCACTGAGAAGTATCGCCTCCTTAAAAACGCTGACTATTTGGGCTAATGATGAGGTGGTTTCATTTCCAAATGAGGTGGAGCAGTGGTTTCTGACTGTTAGGTCTTCTCTTTCTGACCTGAGAATTTATAGTTTCAAATCCTTACAGTCTCTCCCTTCCACCTTCGAAAGCTTATCGTCACTTCAGTATCTATGTATCTGGGACGTTCCTATGCTTCGGGAATTACCGAACCTTCCTCCCTCTTTGGAATGTCTAGAAATTAAGAGATGTCATCCAGAGTTAAAGGAGCGCTATGGAGAGGATGGAGGCTCCGATCGGCACAAGATTGCTCACATAAGCAAACTTCTTTCTTCTCAGCATGTACCAGTTTATATGTACTCAATTTTATTTATATATCACTTCATAGTCTTTTTATATACTAGTACAAATACATCTACACATGATACATGTGATTAGTATTCTCCATTACTGAATGAACAATCTTCCTACTTATTTATCCGAAGAACATGACCAATTTATAAAAAAGGAGCGTGTTTTAATTCTAAATTATCTTAAGGAGCAGACTAACGAATAAATTTAAAAATGAGCAAATACAGACCTTAATTATCTGATTTTAATAGAAACCGGAACTTCATTAACCGGTTTCTAATTTACTAAAATTTGAGAAGAAACAATATTAATAAATTCCGGTTTATTAAGAAACCGGAATTTATTAATCCGGTTTACTAAGAAAAGAAACCTATTTCTATTATATTATTTTGCTATCATGCGATTACCAAAGAAACCTATTTATATTATTTAGCCTTATTCCGGTTTTCTAAGAAACCTATTTAATTATCTGTGTTTTATTTCTTTATTTTTATTTTTTTACTGTACCATATTTTTATTAGATTTTTAAATTTATTTTTTATGTTATTATTTTAAACTGTAAATATTTTTTCCGGTAATCCTTGGAGAAATATGCATCCAAAAGAAGAATAAATCAGCACATTCTATCTTAAACTGCATAAAATCAATGAAAATTTTCGATAGTAAAGTGCTTATCCCACCTTGTTATCAATAACTTGAATAAGATTCATATTTTTACATCAATCTGTTTCAATCAATGGCCTGCATTTGACTGCCACCTATCACCAACAAAAACTATAAGCCAAAAAAAAAAAACACGCATTAATTAGAAAAACCTCAACCCTTTTCATCCGTGTTTAGGATAGACATTAGCAGTTTTAAATTTTTTTATATAATATTACTTCTAGAAAATTTGTTGGATTTGTTGTGAAACATTGTGTTATAGAAATTATTTTTGAGAAGAAGAAAATTTTAAAACATTAAAACCAAAGACATAAACAAAAAACAAAAGATTCAAACCAAATATTAAAAAAGTTAAAGGTTACTAAAAAACTAAAGACGCAAAGTAAACATGAGACAAATAATTAGAGTTGTCTCTCATATATATAGTCTAATTTAAACTGCCACTAAATCTTTTTGCCCTTTGATCTTCGTGCCTATTGAAAGAAGAGTCAAGGAGAGAGTGTGAGAGAGCATTCAAAGGAGGATTCTTACTACTGGAGTGTGAAAGCTTCACTTGGTTTTCAAAGGTAAGAATCTCTACTTGTAATTTTGGATTACTTCACTCTTTTCTTTCTTCTTTCTAGATTTCTTGTGAGAATATCTTTCAAGGAGATCCAGTTCTCTGTTGACACTTGGAAAGTGTGAACAGCCGAAGGGTTCTCTG
>NW_021318666.1:4846-9242 GCF_001605985.2 Dendrobium catenatum
GCATATAGTTGAAAATTACATGATTAAAATCTTTAACGAAAGAAAGATCAAAATCCAAAGAATTGCACCTCCATTTGCCGAGCTGAACATTCTTATGAAGCCACTCCATGTTGGAGTTTGATTTGTTATCCCCTTCAATGATGATGCCCCATAGCACCTATCATGTCTTCATTAAGTACTTTCTTCA
This sequence comes from Dendrobium catenatum, assembly GCF_001605985.2. Taxonomy (NCBI): domain Eukaryota; kingdom Viridiplantae; phylum Streptophyta; class Magnoliopsida; order Asparagales; family Orchidaceae; genus Dendrobium; species Dendrobium catenatum. Next base: position 5,034 of record NW_021318666.1, read on the forward strand.
ACAGATTGATAGCTTGAAGCTCAATGTAAGCAACATCCCAATGCCTTACTTGGTTATCGGCTGCTACCAAAGCTTTTCCTGCGGCGTCACGAACAATGATTCCAATACCAACATAATACGGTTTATTGAAAGCTCCATCAACATTAACTTTCAACCACTTAGAATGGGGAGGATACCAGCTACAATCAATCGGGTAAGCCCAAGTAGTGTCCCATTGCTTCATAAGTGATGCAAGATTTACCATGAAAAAATTTCCAAGAATATTGGCTGCCACCATAGAAGGTGTTGACCAATGTTTCCCATGCTTTTTCTCATTTCTATTCAACCAAATGTGATATACTGATTTAAGAAAGAGCACATCTTTTTGAGACAATCCCTCTAACCTTCTCTCAGCTTTAAACCGGCAGGATTTATCACCAGCACAGCTATTTATAATAGCAGGTATAGAAAACCCCCATCTCTTAAGAGCTTCAAATACTTCCAAAGATACTTTACCGTGAAAAATAATATGATGGATATCTTCTTTAGCATGACGGCCCCAAATACAAAGATCTGAGGCCTCTAAGCCTTTATGAAACAACCAAACCTGAGTTGGAATAGCATCATGGATAACTCTCCACCAGAACACATGCTCCCTTGGTTGCAACTTCACCTCCTTGAGCCAATCAAATCTATCATCCACTCTCCGGAATTGTGCTTGAAAAACCTGCTTAGTAACTGAACAAGACAATGTCGAATAGATAAGCTCCGGTCTGTCATTTTTCAAATCCTGATAAATGCTTATACCCATAACCTCTTTTGTAAGAATTGGTCCAAATAGCTGAAGAAGCAAGTCCTCCCTCCAACATCCGTTCTATCAAATCCTCCACCATATCTTCTTCATTGATAGAAATATTAAAGAACGAAGGCCAAGACAAAAAAACTTAGGACCCAAACATCCTTAAGAATAGAAATTGAAGCACCGTTACCAATTTCCCATCTGATAGCAGCTTTAAGAGATCTCCAGCCCTCATGTAGAATCTGCCAAGATCTCCCCGGTTTTTTAAAAACTGCATCCAAAGAATTCCCATAAGCATCCCTTAAAAGAGAATTATGCAATTTATCTGGTTTGCTGATAAAATCCCACGCCAACCGAGCCCTCAAAGGGCACTCCATAGACGAAAGAATTGATCCCCAATCCACCTTGATCATTAGGCAAACAAATCTTTTTCCAACTAACATAATGAGTACTTTTATGTTCAGCAGTATAATTCCACAAAAAAGATCTACAAAGCTTTTCAATTTTTTCTAAAACAGCAATAGGAACCTTAGAATGAGCAAGATGATAGTAAATAAGAGTAGAAAGTGTAGATCTAACCAGCGAAATCCTGCCAGCTAACGACAGCAATTTGGATCTCCAAGCAGCAATCAATTTCGTGACTTTAGAAAAAATGGAGTTCTTTTGGAGTTGAATCACGCCATTTTTTAGTTTCACTGTATTTTGGAATAAACAAATGCGATTTTTGGTTGGAGATGCCCTATGGAGCTTTGTATGCCAGTACCAAAAACCCTTGATCTGGTAACGTTATGAAATAGTTGGCATTTACCATTCTGGTATTACCTGATTTGGTCCCTTCCCATATGGCCTCTCATTAGGTGCAAGTTCGTTGACTAAGCTTTTTGCTAGAAGGCCCATCTCCATATGTTTTTCTTTGTACTCTATAATGTTTTCATTCTTCTTGATGATTGATGCTCATCAAGGGTTCGTTTGGGACAGCTTTCTTAATGCTTTCTAAAACAGTATTTTAGCTAAAAAAAATTTTGAATTAGAAAATTTTGTTCTAAAAAACTATTTTAGAAAGCAATGAAAAAACTGTCCCAAACGAAGCCTAAATATCGAGGCCTTCCTTTCATATTCGGTCATCTATGTTCACTGTTACTTATCTCATCTGTTTTTTGTATTGCAGATTTGGAGTGTGGGAAGCAGCCAAATGGGTTGCAAGAGTCCGTGAGGTGACAAGATATGATCCATTACATCCAGTGGTGCTCAATCTTACGGCTGATCTTGTTGAGGACAACAAATACTTGCAGATCAAAGAATTAGCAATGGAAACTGCCTTCCTCATCAGAATGGTAGCAGACACAATTTGATTCATATAACCCAGCTGCCCTAACACTTTGGAGTTTGGAGAGGTGTGAGTGAGTCTAAGTTGACTCGTGACCTGGCTCGGGCTCAACTCAATAATGGCTCGTGTGCTGAGCTTCAATGAGCTAATGAACCAAGTTTGGTCAGTCTTGACATAACTCTATTAGCTCGTGAGCCGGTTCGTTTAAAAACATATTTTTATAAAATGCACTTAAAATATATTAGCATTTGTGATTGTAAGTATAATGTTCTGAAAAATGTGTAAAGTTATTTTTCACTTCTTTATATTAAGTGAATTTTCATTATTTTTCTTATAATTTATTATTTGTTTTATCATTTTATTATTTGGTTAAATCATAATCATTTTCTTACTTTCATAATATATGAGCTTGCTCGTCAGCCGGCTCGAACTTGTAGACTAAAGCTTGAGCTCAAGCTCAAACTCGATTAATTAATCAAGCTCAAGGTCACGGTCAGGGGTGACTTGAGCTCAACTCTGACTCGTTTACACCCCTACTTTGGATGCTCTCTCTCTCTATCTATCTAGAGCTAGGAGTCTAATTTATGCAGAATATTTGAAAATATTTTACCTCTTTTGTGTAAATATATAAGACGCCCTCCTTTTATCTTTGATGATCTGCTTTGTTTTCCCCTTTTATTATAATGGGAGGCAGTTGTTATGGCTTCAGATGCGAGATTAAAGTGGAACTTTGTTCTCTCAGCAGATCAAAAGGGTCAAAAGAGAGATTAGATTGGGATTTGTTCTCCAATGAGATCTAAAGGATTTATAGAGACGTTGGAATGGAAGCTTATTCTCCTTTTATTTTTATTATTTTTGTGTGTGAAGAACCTCATTCCTTGAATAACAGAAGGAAGATGAGGGATTTTTTTATGAGAATTCTAGATGTTGATATTTTGGATATAGAAGTTAGTATTATTCAAATTTAACAACAATAATATTAAGCTTTTATCCCACTATATGAGATCGGTTACATGAATTTTTTTTTTCTATTGTCTTATTAAAGTTTCGTTTGTGATAGTTTTCTTACTATTTTTAAAGCAATTTTTTTAGCTCATAATTTTTAAATTTAAATTATTTGTACTAAAAAATTATTTTAGAAAATAGTAAGAAATTTATCTTAGACGAAGCCTAAGAGTGTCAGAGTCAAATTTATATATAAATTAAAAAAGGGTAATTTTTAATACTTTATTATTAAGTCTTTTTAGATCTACCTCTTTATTTCTTAGAAAACGTTGGATTTAATACATCTATTTTTCTAATCGGATCATCAAAAAGATCGATATTTTATGTGAACAAATCACTTAAAGTGACTCTTTATAACCTATCCACTCCAACTATTTCACGTATGTTATCATTAGAATTTAAAGAAAAAGAAAATAAATTTGTAAAATATTTAGTAAGAAATACTATAATCAATGTAGGTTTGATGGCTGAATTGGGAACTTTAGCAATGGCTACCTGTTTTGGCCAAAAGCTGTAGTTAATAAGAATATGTAATTGTAGAACCAGACAACTAAGCTTTCATTTAAAAGATTTGTTAGCAAAAGAAATTGCCAATTTTAGTTTTATAGCTTATTATTGAAATAAAAAAGTTTTTTTTTTCGTTTACTGAAACTTTATTAACCTTTTGATTTAGATTTTTGGGTTGAAAAAATGCAATAAGATTTAAGCTAAACAGAGCATAAAAATGATTGTTGGAATTGAAATAGTACCCATTAGGGGTCACATATTGTGGTTTCATTTGGAACATTTTTTTGTTGCTTTCTAAAGCAAATTTTTAGCAAAAAAGTTTTAATTAAAAATATTTTTTTACTAAAAAATTGCTTCAAAAGCATTAAAAAAACTATTCCAAATGAAACCTTTTGACCGCTTGGCTCTTAAAAGGTTTCAAAGAAATCATTTCCTACCAATTCAGGTGTTATGTGATCTTGTTGAGTATAAATTAATTTGTATTTTATTATTTAATTTGATTCTAATTAACTTTATGTGATATTATTTCCCCCTATTACAAAATATATATATCATATCTTCTTCAGAAACCAACGACCATCACAACCTTTCT
>NW_021318666.1:10162-12142 GCF_001605985.2 Dendrobium catenatum
ACCAGATTTATAGTGGCTCGGTCAAAACCAGACCTACATCCACTCCCCGGAGGCCCCCTCCGAGTATTGCACTAATACCACTAGTGACTCTCCTTTAGCACCCACAGCAAGGCGGAGAAGCCCTTACAAAAACTCTTTCCACCACTATTTGGTGCGGCAGAGAATCATTGTCCTTTCACACTTATCCCCAGTGTTGGCAGAGAACCGTCGTCATTTTACAGTATCCCCAGTGTTGGCAGAGAATCGTTCGTCCTTTCACACTCTCCTAGTGTGGGCAGAGAACCCTTCGGCTGTTCACACTCTTCAAGTGTGGGCAGAGAACCCTTCGGCTGTTCACACATTTCAAGTGTACCGACAGAGAAGCTTCCGTCCTTTCACACTCTCCTAGTGTGGGCAGAGAACCCTTCGGTTGTTCACACTCTCCAAGTGTGGGCAGAGAACCCTTCAGCTGTTCACACTTTCCAAGTGTTGGTAGAGAACCGGATCTCCTTAAAAGATCTTCTCATAAGAAATCTAGAAGGAAGAAAGAAAAGAGTGAAGTAATCCAAAATTACAAGTACAGATTCTTACCTTTGAAAATCAAGTGAAGCCTTCACGCTCCAGTAGTAAGAATCCTCCTTTGAATGCTCTCTCACACTCTCTCCTTGACTCTTCTTTCAATAGGCACGAAGATCAAAGGGCAAAAAGATTTGGTGGCAGTCTAAATTGGACTATATATAGGAGAGACAAGAAAAACCGTCCAAAACTACAAATTTTCAAGTCAACACGAAATGGATCGTCCCGTACGATCATGGATCATCTTGGACGATTTTACTTAAAGTGTCGGAAACGATCCTAATGTATATTGGTAAAAACTATGTTCGTACACGATCATCGTCCTGTACAAACTAGCTTCGTCTGGTACGATTAGTTATACCATAAGTCGGTTCCCAAATAACTGCAGGATGTAACCAACTTTGGTAAGTCGGTTCACATCGTCTTGGGACGAACAGGACTTCGTCCGGACGAAATTTTTACAGAGGGCAACTCGTCCTGACACGATTATGGATTTCGTCTGAGCGAAATTTTTACAGAGAAAAATTCGTCCTGGGACGATTTAGATTTCGTATGGATGAAATTTTTACATAGCCAAACTCATCTTGGCTCGATCATAGATTTAGTCTGAACGAACATTTTATATAGCCCAACTCGTCCTGGGACAAAAATGATTTCGTCCTGGACGATCAGGACTTAGAAAAATTTCCTCCAAATCCTGTTCGTTCCATTGCTCTTATAAGGAGATAACTGACATGATCGTCCCGTACGAATTATATTCGTCCCGTATGATCAGTAAAAAAATTTAAGATCTCCTTAAGTGTGTGTGTGTGTGTTTATTCACTCAATTACAATTACTCTCACTCAAACTTAATTCAAACAAAAATTTACAAACTTCAAAATACAAGATATCTCATGCTGAATTTGATTTGAAGTCTTCAGTAGTCTGAAGTTTGATTTTCCTGAAATGTTAGTACACACAAGTGCAAAATCAATTTATGTATTAAATATTAGTAGTCCCAAGTGTCAGATGTTCGGTGGGCGGCAAGCATAGATGTATGGTTCATACCATAATTGTAGAGGATATGGATCCTCTGTATTATTGTTCATTTTGATTTGACTTAATTAAATTTATTAAGACTTTGTATTTATATTAAATTAAATAAATTATTTTTTTGGAACATTATAAATAACACAAAATTATCCAAACAATTTTTTGTATAATATTAAATCACTATGATATTTGTCTTGTTATAATCAAGAAAAAATCAGATGAAGCTGTAGTTGAACTTTCTTAAGCTTATACATAACTTATTGTACATCTTTCATCAATCTCTTCTAGCATTATTTTAAATTTCTTATTACCACTCAAATGTATTGTAATTATTATTATTATTATTATTATTATTACATTATAAGTTCTTTTGAAACATGAATTTTTTTCTT
>NW_021318666.1:15831-18765 GCF_001605985.2 Dendrobium catenatum
ACTAAAATTGGCAATTTCTTTTGCTAACAAATCTTTTGAATGGAAGCTTAGCTGTCTAGTTCTACAATTACATATTCTTATTAACAACAACTTTTGGCCAAAACAGGTAGCCATTGCTAAAGTTCTCAATTCAGCCATCAAACCTACATTGATTATAGTATATCTTACTAAATATTTTACAAACTTATTTTCTTTTTCTTTGAATTCTAATGATAAGATACGTGAAATAGTTGGAGTAGATTCAATGACAGATAAGATTATATAGAGTCACTTTAAGTGATTTTTTCACATAAAATGTAGGTCTTTCGATGATCCGATTAGAAAAATAGATGTATTAAATCCAACCTATTTTAAGAAATGAAGAGATAGGTCTAAAAAAACTTGATAATAAAGTATTAGAAATTACACTTTTTTTATTCTATATATAAATTTGACTCTTAGGGACTCTTAGGCCTCGTCTAGGACAAATTTCTTCCTAATTTCTATAATAGTTTTTTAGTACAAATAATTTAAATTTGAAAATTATGTACTAAAAAAAACTGATTTAAAATGTAGTAAGAAAGTTATCTCAAATGAAGCCTTAATAAGACACAATAGAAAAAAAAAATCGTTTAACCGACCTCATGTAGTGTATCACGGTTGTGTACTGCTGTGTATCGAGTGATGTATCACGGTTTTGTTGTGAGCCACATCCCTTGTTTTGTTGTGTATCACGGTTGTGTACTACTGTGTATCGAGTGATGTAGCGCATTCTGATTCACCTCTGAATAATCCAGCGTCCACAGAAAATAATTTCTCTCACACTTTACCTCCTCAAACTACACAAGCGCCGGGTAAACAAGGCAAGGCTTATTTTAATGATCACCCAATTAGTAATATTGTTTGACAGGAATTTGTGAGTTTTTTTAAGAACGTTTTGTTCTTTTCTCAGTGTGCTTTTAATATGCAAGATGAACTAAAAATCATCTGATTTAATATGGGAATCATTGTATTATAACATAAGGCAAGATTTTTCTGGTTGAACAACATCTACCTAAAATCATAGCAATGGAGGAACAAAGGTGATATATGCTTTAGAAAAGAGTCAGATATTCTATTGAAGATTACTTAATTTATTTAAAATATAATTAGTTTAAGGAATTGAATAAGGCTACAAGCCTATTTGAAAATAATCAAATAATTAGTTCAAGAAACTCATTTAAGATCTGTTCAAGCTGATTAGAACTTTTTATAAAAATGATTGTAAAATTACTATATATATATTTTTTAAAGATGACATAGAAATCAAGATAATCAAAATCAAGATAACTTGAATAACCCTAAATTCACAATAATCAAAATAATTGATTTTGAGACTAACTACCATGCAAATGCATCAAAAAATCTCTCTAAATAAATGACCTTTAAATACTAAAAACAAATTTCTTAAAATTATATATATACTCCTTTGATGTTATCCCAAGGAGGATCTGGCCAAAAATCAATACTACAATCAAGAGAAGAAGAGCTGTTCAAGAAGCAAATAAAAGTGGCCTTTATAATACTAACTTCTATATCCAAAATATCAACATCTAGAATTCTCATAAAATAATCCCTCATATTCCTGTTATTCAAGGAATGAGGTTCTTCACACACAAATATAATAAAAATAAAAGGAGAATAAGCTTCCATTCCGACGTCTCTTTAAAGCCTTTAGATCTCATTGGAGAACAAACTCCCAACCTAATCTCTCTTTTGACTCCTTTGATCTGCTGAAAGAACAAAGTTCCACTATAATCTCGCATCTGAAGCCATAACAACTGCTTCCAATTATAATGAAGGGAAAAGAAAAGCAGACCATCAAAGTTAAAAAGAAGGGCGTCTTTTATATTTACACAAAAGAGGGTAAGGGGTTGTTTGATTGCCTGAAAAAGAAATGCAGTGTAAAATAAATGCAATATAAAGTAAATGTAGTGCATTCTGAATACTTTTCACCTGTTTGGCTGGCTGTAAAATAAACGCAGGAGAACTGTTTCTCTTATTTTATTAGGTAGATCCAGAATAAAGTAAAATCGATTTTTTTTTTAATAATTTGAAAAAAAAAACTATAGAAACTCATGCATCCAATTATTTAGTATCTATCCAACTTAACTAGAAAACACTTGAATCTAAATCTACAAGAGACTGATCAAGTGAATATGCACATACTTATATTTAGATATTTGAAGTACACTCGAACTATATGGGAGTGATATCATTTTTCAATGAAGAGTGAAGCTTGAAAGTTAGCTTTGAGGATATTCTTTTACGAGCCTTACTAATATCACAAAAAATAAGTTAAAAATAGGTTTGGTCCCCATTAGTATACACTTCTTTATACAATTTGGCATTATTATGTATTCCAAATGTTCAACATTGCCCAGTTCAACTACAGCCAGTGAAGTACGAGCAAGCGACAATGCCAATTGGCAATCCATGCAAATGAGAGAATGAAAAACAAATATGAGATATGAGTACCAAGAATAGGTGGATGAAAGAAAAACAATGTCAATGCCCCTCGTTACTTTTAAATGAGCAAATTTTGTATAATCCAATTCAACATATGACCGGGCATATATAAAAATTATTGAGTAGATGATATAGTTTGCCTTTTAAACAAAAAAAAAGTGTATTTCAAAGATTCCATATCACTATTAAAAATCTATTAATTGCAGCATACCAACACCATAACTGCCTATAAACACATTGTTTATGATTGTTAGTAGTATATATAAAAAAAAAGTGAATAACTTAACCAAGTTTGCCAATATTTATTTAACCATTAGTCTTGATAAGACAACTCTAATTTTTATTATGCAGACCAAAGTGGTCAGATGCTTACATATTTGACCCAATTTAATATTTCTTTCAGGATCACATACTCCAAGACGCATTAAATTTTACAATTAATTACTC
>NW_021318667.1:0-1990 GCF_001605985.2 Dendrobium catenatum
TAGTGATGGCAGCGAATCTTCTCATTCTTCTCCCTCCTAGAGAATGCAGAGTACCTTTGAGGGCACGGACCTTGAAGGCTCTCCCCCCTTAAAGTGCTCCCACAAGATTTTCTTGGGCCATAGGAGCAGCAAGCGTTCAGCAGGCTTGGATCTATCGTGTGATCCCCTTAAACTCTTTCTCCCTCATAAACTCACCTTCTCCTTCCACTCACAAACCCAAAAATCTCATCAAGTAGCTGCCTCTCAAGAGTTCCCCTTCTTGTAACGTTCCTCTCTCTTATTATTTTAAAAAGATAAAAGTATCATATATAAATCAGGCTCAAAGAAACCATAAATTTTCAATTCAACCATTTATGTTCGTACAGTACGATCCAAGATCGTATAGTGCGATCAGTTTAGAATAGCCTTTATTCTAATATGAAGGAGTACGTACATGCAATTTTTTTGAATAATTTCGTATATTATGATACAAATTTTATCCAGTATAATATGTTATATTTCTTCTTTTCATATAAGATGAACGCTGGTATGAATAAAACTCATCTCTGTTCATCATCTAGTAAAATCCAATTGCGTATAGTATGATCTATTAAAAGTTCAGGTCATTCTTTTTTTGAAGAAAGCAATAAAAATGCTTTATTAAGGAAAAACAGAAATGGAAATTACAATCTAATACCATCCGATTCCTTCATTAACAATTTAATGAAGGTAGGAGGGATATTGCTATTCACCACATCTTCCCAAATAAAAGAACTAAAACATGCATTGTTAGCACAGAGATCAGCTAACTTATTGCTTCCTCTATCCACAAAATTAAAAATAACTAAATTGAAATCTTTAATAAAAGAGAAATCTATGAGATCATTACCTCCTTTTTCCACCTTCCTCTTGATGAAATTGATAACATTCTTGTTATCACCTCCAATAACCAATCCTTTATAATTCTTCATATAGGATTGATTGAAGTTCCATAGTACCTGAATCCCAGTGCATAAAATCTTTACCAAAAGCCAGCAAAAACCTCCCAAGATGATCTCTAAAAACCCCTCCAACTCCGGCCATATAGGAGTTATGAACGGCAGCATCAATGTTGACTTTGATCCAATCAGACGGAGGAGGATGCCAAATTGAGCAACCTAGATAGTTGAATAGCACCCTCATTGCCTGAGAATGTACAAATGGAATTCCTGTACCCAGCGGAAAAGCAGACCGCATTAGAAGCTATTAACAATGGACTAAAAATCTTCTTCTCATGAACAAACAAATTCCTGGATTTCCAGAAATGATAAATGGTATTACAGTAAAGGCTTTTCATCCAAGAGCTTTGAACCTCAAGACACTTAAAGCATTCTTACATTGAATGGAATTTAGGAATTCTGAACCCCCACTTGTTTAAAACTTCCACAGCCTCTAGCAATTTACTACATCCAAAAATTATGTGCTCATTATCTTCCACTATTTCACATCATCTAGGAAATAAGTCAATTCCTTTAAGCCTTCTATAACACAGAAATTTGTTTGTAGAAATAGCTTCATTTAGTAATCTCCACCATAAAATATTAACTCTAGGAATAAGTTTGGATTTCTCAAACCACATCCAAATTTTTACCTCAGAGTTGATGGGTCCAATTACTTCAGCTGTTAAGGCTATTAAGGATTTTCCAGAGAATTTGTTAATGAGCTCCAAATGGTCTTCTTCCTTTCTATGAATCTGAATATAAGATATAAGCTTTAATAAATCATTACCAAAGAATTCATGTATCTCTTGAACGTTCCATAATCAATTGCTTACGAATCTCTCCACCAATTGATCATCTTCCAACATAGGATTGATAAAGGTTGGCCAAAACAGCAAACTCTTATCGAAGATCCATGTATCTTTTGATACATTGACTGAACTCCCATTGCCAATACTCCATCTAACTATTGGCTTCAAAAAATTGCCTCCATTGCAAATTAATCTCCATGATATCGATCCGCTTCTCCTTTC
>NW_021318667.1:5511-14529 GCF_001605985.2 Dendrobium catenatum
TATAAATCCGGTGTGTTCTTTTCTTATTATTGCTTCTACATTTATTTTTCTTCCGCACCTTTTCTTGTGGTGATTTTGGTTGGAGTTTTATCTTGGGTTTTTAAGTTTTCCAATTCACTTGTCTCTTGGTTAGCTTGGGCCAGTTCTATAGGGCTTAATATCCCTAATGAACTCTCAGGATGGACCATTTTAAATAAAATTTTACACCTAGATTCTATGAGTGAATAAAAATCATGGGGAAGGTTTTGTTTGGTTTGAAAAGCACTTATCAAAATGCTATTTAAACTAGAATCTAGTTACCAAGAATTAGAGTTTTAAGGGGTTTTACCAAGGGATTTGAAGGGAAAATGGATTATCTGAAATTGTAGTTTGTCCTCGTATAATCCTCTAGTTGAAACCACGACCAAACAAGCTACAAATCAAATGGATTGTTGCTCGAACAAACTTGAGCTTGAGTTCACCGGAATCAGCTTGCCGATAGAGTTTGATTGGTGGGTTTGAACTTGGGAAGTTTAGAAGGGTTGCTCGAAAGATCAAAGAAACTTGAGGTCAAGCTTAGGGGTTTGAGAGTGGTGAGAGAATGTAGGATGATCAATGAGCTCTCCTTTTAGCCTTTTTCCCTTTTCAAAACCTTACGCTTTAAAGGGAATGACTAGGATTACTTTGGACTTGCTCCAAATGTTGCCATCTATCCAGGGAGTAGATGGGAGTAGAAGGTTCAAAGTACAATGGTACAAGCCATAGTGGAAAGTGGGATTGGTCCCCACATGTACATGTGGAAGGATTAATGGAGCTATTTAATCTTGAACAAATAGTTATGAGGTCGCTTAGTAATATATATGGTGTTTAGGCCATTTAATGGAGGTTTTAACCATTTGTTGATTGGTTTGACTAGTCAATAGGTCAAATTAGTTGACATGGTATGCTAAGAGACTTGATGAGCTGATGGAAGGCCTTGGAGGGGATTTGATATTTAAGGGTTAAGATTTGAATGCATTTACATGCATGGAAGGTGGTTTGACCAAACCATAATGGATTAACTTGGTCAAAACAACTATGGCTTGGCTCAAGGTAGATTTATGAATATTTAGATCATGCATTTGAAAGGATTTGAAGGTTTGGATGGTTTGGATTAGACATCCCAAATGATTTGACCTAAATGGTTCAAGTTTGGCGAGGCTTAGGTTTGAATTGAATCTAGATTAATTTAAGATCTTGATTGATCCTAGGGTCAGGATTGATCCTAGGGTCTGGATTGATCCTAGTGACCTCATTCATAAAAGAGGTCAATACATATAATATTGGATAGGTCATACATCCTTGGTGGATTCTCTCAACCTTTTCCATACATGTTAACATTATCGAGCATGACTCTGACATACAACTTTGGATAGGTCATACATCCTTGGTGGATTCTCTTGACCTCTTTCATATAGGTTAATGTCATCGAGTAGGCCTCTGACATACAACCTTCGATAGGTCATACAACCTTAGTCCTTCGATAGGTCATACATCCTTAGTGGATTCTCTCGACCTCTTCCATATAGGTCAACGTCATTGAGCAAGGATCTAACATACAATCTTGGATATATTATACATCCTTAATGGATTCTCTAGGCCTTTTTCTCATAGGTTAATGTCATTAAGCAATACTTTGACAAACAATCTCGGATAGGTCATACATCCTTGGTCGATTCTCTAGACCTCTTTTATAGAGGTCAACATCATCCAACGATGCTCTGAGTGCTATAAAGATTTCATAAAAGTAAATGGTTGATAAAATTATCAAAGTATGGGTGGAAATATAGTTGCATAAATGAAGAACTTAGCCATCTAAAAAAACCTCAAAAAGTATGGGTGGAAATATATCAAAGCATGTCTCAAAGTTGCATAAATTGTTTAATTTTCTCTGGAGGACTTCAGTTCGAATGAAAAATAAGCATCTAGTTTATACAATATTATATACAATACCATTAGAGTTACTTTGCAAAATTATACATCAAGTATACATTCATTCACCTAGCTGTCGATCATAATGAGATTTCTACTCAAGCATCATCAAATTTCTTTCCACATACTAATAATCAATGGTTTTCCTCCCAAGCACAATCAACTCCAGATCTTCTGAAAATACCCTCGCATGTAAGAAGTAGTTGGTTTTCATCTATCAAGGGCTATCTATATTGAGAATAAACTCTCATTATAACTTCTTCTAAATAAAAAAGGGTCACTAAAGCTCGATAAGAAATGCCACATATCTCAAACAATGGAATGCCTCTAATGTAAGAAGAAGAATACAAGAGAAGAAAAACGGAGGAAAAATCTCTTTCTACATAAGAGAGGGGCACTGAAGCTCGATAGGGGATGATACCAATCTCAAATAGTGGAATGCCTCTAATGTAAGAAGGAGAATATAAGAGAAGTAAAAGGGAGGAGGAAAAAACCACCGTCTATAAAAGAGAGGGACACTAAAGCTCGATAGGGGATGATACCTATCTCAAATAGCAGAATGCCTCAAATTTAAGAAGAAGAATACAAGAGTAAAAAAGGAAGGAGAAACAAGTTTCCTTCTACATAAGAGAGGGACACTGAAATTTAATAGGCGATACTGTAGATCTAAGATAGTAGAATGCCTCTAATATAAGAAGAAGAAAAAGAAAGGCTACAAAAATCTAACTTTTACATAATGAGAGGGGTATTGAATTTAAGTAGGGGATGCCACCTACTAAAAATAGTAGAATGCCTCTAACTGCAATTAAAAGAGAGTTAGAGGAAGAAGAGAGCAGAAGGGAGGAGCATTATGTCTCAAGCCTCAAGGGGTATAGGATGAAAAGAGAGGAAATTATTAAAATATGGGAGAAAAATTTGTCTCTATTTTGTTCAAAATTTTTTATAAAAATCCTTCTTGAAAAAATTTGGGGCCCAAATATGCAGTTTTTGAAATTTAAAAAAAATTTCAATGCGGACTCCATGGCAAAAAAAAATAGCTCTTTGACTAGAGCCACTTTATGTGGCTCTTTAAAAAAAATAGAAGAAGTGGGTGACATTATTCCACCGGTCACCAAAATGTCAAAAAAAAGTGCACGCCCCACTTCCAAAAAAATGTGTAGGGGCGCCTGCAAGCGCCCCTTGAGTGCACATTGTGTGCCTTGCTGGTGCCATCGGAATGGAGCGACGTCCATGTTTGATTTAAAATATATAGTTTAAAATATATTAATTTTCTTTGGAAATTTTTAATTTCTTGAATTTTGAAATTAAATGCATCATTATGAATAATATATCACCTCAGGAGGTGAACAACCCTTCACATGATGTCCACTGTTAGTCCTTCAATTTGTATATGACATCATCAGCTAATCGCTCGACTACTATTAGTAGCACTATCTAATTGTATTCTTCAATTCTCCGCCTAATCTTAGAGCATTTTTAAACATTCACCTAGCTGTCGATCATCATGAGATTTCTACTCAAACATCATCAAATTTTTTTCCACATACTAATAATCAATGGTTTTCCTCCCAAGTACAATCAACACCAGATCTTCTGAAAATACCCTCGCATGTAAGAAGTAGTTGGTTTTCATCTATCAAGGGCTATCTCTATAGAGAATAAACTCTCATTATAACTTCTTCTAAATAAGAAAGGGGCACTAAAGCTCAATAAGAAATGCCATATATCTCAAACAATGGAATGCCTCTAATGTAAGAAGAAGAATACAAGAGAAGAAAAAGGGAGGAAAAATCTCTTTCTACATAAGAGAGGGGCACTGAAGCTCGATAGGGGATGCTACCAATCTCAAATAGTGGAATGCCTCTAATGTAAGAAGGAGAATATAAGAGAAGTAAAAGGGAGGAGGAAAAAACCACCGTTTATAAAAGAGAGGGACACTAAAGCTCGATAAGGGATGATACCTATCTCAAATAGTAGAATGCCTCAAATTTAAGAAGAAGAATACAAGAGTAAAAAAGGGAGGAGAAAAAAATTTCCTTCTACACAGGAGAGGGACACTGAAATTTGATAGGCGATGATGTATATCTAAGATAGTAAAATGCCTCTAATATAAGAAGAAGAAAAAGAAAGGCTACAAGAATCTAACTTTTACATAATGAGAGGGGTATTGAATTTAAGTAGGGGATGCCACCTACTAAAAATAGTAGAATGCCTCTAACTGCAACTAAAAGAGAGTTAGAGGAAGAAGAGAGAAGAAGGGAGGAGCATTTTGTCTCAAGCCTCAAGGGGGTATTTATAGGATGAAAAGAGAGGAAATTATTAAAATATGGGAGGGAAATTTGTCTCTATTTTGTTCAAAAATTTTTATAAAAATCCTTCTTGAAAAAATTTGGTGCCCAAATATGCAAATTTTGAAATAAAAAAAAAATATTTCAATGCGAACTCCATGGCAAAAAAAATAGCTCTTTGGCTAGAGCCACTTTATGTGGCTCTTTCAAAAAAAATAGAATTGGGTGACATTATTCCATCGGTCACCAAAATGTCAAAAAAAAAGTCAGGCCCCACTTCCAAAAAAATGTGTAGGGGCGCCTGCAAGCGCCCCTTGAGTGCACACAGTGTGCCTCGCTGGTGCCATCGGAATGGGGCGACGTCCATGTTTGATTTAAAATATATAGTTTGAAATATATTAATTTTCTTTGGGAATATTTAATTTCTTAAATTTTGAAATTAAATGCATCATTATGAATAATATATCACCTCAGGAGGTGAACATATCATTCCCTAATGAGTTTGAATTACAAAATTTTGAATTCATCCTGATTATCGTAGTCAAACATAGGAAAGAATTACATATGACCCCAAAGGGTCAACATTAAATATAATTGAGTGTTTGACTATAATAATCTAGATAAAAGATCGTTAATTTCATAATCAAAACTACGATAATAATTGATATATCTCTTAGAAGAAAGAAGTAGTCAATCACTATCAATCGTTTGAAAATGATGATGATGATCATTAATTTTGAATTTTTCCAAAGATAATTAATTAAAGGTTTGAAAATTTTGATTTTGAAAATCTAGTCTGGGTTTCTAAATCTCCAACGAGAGTAAGCCCTCATAGTTAATTACATCGTAGGGAAACTGGAGTTTTCCTATGAATATTCTCTATTAAAATAGCGGTATGAATTTTATTTAAGATTTCAAATATTAATGTCAAAGGAGGTAAAGGTTGGAAAATTTCAAATGGGATTGGTTCAAGGTTGAACACTTATTTCTAGAGTAAAAGGAAGAAACATAGGAGGTGTTTTGAGATTCTGAATTACTTTAGAAATACCTCAGTCTATCCTAAGTGTTGGGCTTGAATTTGAATGAAAGAGATATTTGGTTTGAATGATCAATTTTACTTAAAAGTTGGGATTCAATTCCTAGATGTTGAGGGCTTATAGCCTGAGCTTGCCTTAGAACATAAGTCTAAATTGGGCACTAAAAATCAGTGACCTGAATCTAGACTTATCCTGGCCTGGATTGGGGAGCCAGCTAAACCACCTAGGCGCTTCAAAATCATGAGTCATGTCTTTTAATGTTGAGTGGTAGGGATGTTGTTTAAGATAAGTTTTTCAGAATAGGGTCGACATTTAGAGCATATCCTAATTGGCCCTTTAATATATATTGGGTATTTGATGTCTAAACAAATGTAATTAAAATTTAGACTATATTTAATTTATTATTAATGCAATGCATGCTAATTGACTCGATTAAATGCATAAAATTTGAAATGAAGTAGTTTTAAAAAGGCTTAAAAATAGATTTTTTTTTTAAAAGAATGCACAGATTCCCCTATACAGATCTGCATCCTCATAGGCCAGGTTGTCTGCCAAAACCGGTAGGCGGGAAAGTGCCTAGCAAAAGGAAAGAAGATGCAATAATTATTCATGCAAACTCTTGATGGTCGCGGGCTTACTTCTTAAAACATTAGAGTTTCTTTATTGACTTAAAATTTTTAATTTGATTTAAGTACAAAAATTTTAATAAGTCCTTAAGAGCCTACAATCGGATTCCAGGTCAAATCAAAATTGGCATGCAGGTAAAAAGACTACAAAAGCAAGTAGTTCTACTATGCAATCAATTAAATAAATCAACTAAATTATTATTCAAATTGAATGTCCATGTGGCAATTGACACTTAATATTACATCTCAGAATTTATAGAAAAATAAAGTGGCCGGGCACCACTGACAACAACTCGGATTCTAATCCTAAGACTCAAGTGATTTTGAGATTTGGGATTCTTCTCATTTTCCACTTCTTTGTCTTCTCACTATCAGCTTGATTCGTCGGTTCTGAATATCCAAATAAAAAGAAACTCTCCCTTAAACGGGGTGTTATCTTTCCTCTTTGGATATTTGAAAGGTATCTTAACTTGATCTTCCAAATAAAAGAAGACTCTCCATTTAGTAATATCTTCTCCTATTTAGAATTCAAGTTGGATATAAATATCCGAACTCAAATCACTTAAAAAAATTTACAACCTTAAATACATCTCAAATTACATTTAATAAAAGAGAAAATTCTAGACTCGATCGTGTAGGGTTATCCTAATAATCAACAACTATATATATAATCCCAAGCAGTTGATATGTATATGAAATTTAAATTACTCAAATTGTAGCCACACTTGGCCATGCTCTTTTAAATTTAAAGGGGGGTCATTAGCATCTTCTGAAGTACCTATGCAAAGCATAATAATATAATTTTTTTTAAATGGCCTCTTTACTCAATGTTGCACATGAGAATGGCCATTTGCATAAAAATTGAAATAGTATAAATTGTTCCTAACCTAAGGGTATATATAGCGCACAATCAATCACAGAATGCAGAAAGTAAGTAAACAAACACATGAATTCTAAGCTAACAAATAGAATGCAATGAAAATTCAAAAACCTGGCACACAGCAGAAAAGTAAACACCGGCCTAGCCTAAGACTAAAAATTGGTTGTCCTAACAAACCATCTAAGGTGTGTGAGGTAGGCTGTGTGGTTTTGATATGTCCTACGTAGGATAATTAGTTCAAGTTGTTTAAAGTTATGATTGGTTGAAAGGCTTAAGGAGAAATTTAAGTTTGAGTTTTAGTATTAATGACTTAGAGTTGATTTTAAAGTATGTTTTAAAAGGTTATAGGTTACCACCTTTGTTGCTCACCGAGGTTGTGAAGTTTATTTCACCTTCCTTGAGGCTAATTTAATAGCCTCGTAGGCTTGGGTTACCCATTAGTACCCTGTATAATAAGTGATTTGATTTGAATATGGTTTAAAAGTTGATTGATTTTTAGTTAAGGTTGGTTGATTGCTTATTTTAAGATTGATTAAAGATTTTTGGAGTTATAAAGTGATTTTTTAGTTTTAAGAATTTTTTGATTATTTTACATTTAATTACGGGGTTAAAACTTGACTTTTAGTTGAAGCTCAAATTCTAGAAAATTAGTATTTTTATTAAAATATTAGACCTTAAGATGAGTTGTTAGACACTAAGTTGCTGTATTTGGATTTTTTTACATTTAGTTATGTAGATTTGAATTTTTGACTTAGATTTTAACTTAAGCTTGACTAAAAGTTAGCTTTTTTGAATTTGAATGATTTCTGGTGATTTGATATTTTAATAAATATTAGATTTTATTTTGAGTTGAATGCTTTTGAGTTTGTTCAATTTGGAGCTTTCTTGAATTAGTTATGATTTTTCAAAGTTTGGTAATTTATTGAATTTTTAAAATTGCTTAATTAGGGGGCTTTTTATGATTTGAGTTCAAATGAACTGCCAACTCCTTGAAATCAACTACAAAGGTCAAAAATGACCTAAGGAGAGATTCCCAAGTTTTTGAAAAATTTCTGGAATTTTTATTATTTTTAATTAATTAAATTAATTAAATATTAATTTTCATATAAAATTAAATTAAGTTCAGATTTGATGTCAAATCAAAGTGATTTTATTTTGCATTTATTAGGGTTTGAATTCTAGTTAGCTAGAGGTATTGTTTGTATTTTTTGGATTTAAATTTGATTTATTAAAATTTTTGGAAGGCTTAATGCTTAATTAGGGGTTTGAACTTAAGTGAATTAATTAAAAGGGATTAATGATTTTTAAAACCAGTAAAAAATTTCTATGGACTGTATGTGTCACTAAGTTTAGGTTTTGAAGTTTCAAGTCAAAATGAAGTGTATCCTAATTTTTAGAATTAATCTAAGTTTTCTAGACAAAGGTCCTTAATTATTGTCCTTAATGATGTCACTAAGTTAAATAGGTTTAAATCAAAATTTCTAAACCTTGAACTTAACATGTATACACCACACATAAGCACAATCAATTCTTAAATCTAGGAGAGCCTTAGACAAAGTACGAGTGTGTACACCCTAAGCATGCATGGATTAACATAAAACATACAATTAAAGAAAAGATTAGTGATTAATCAAGAAATGATTATTCACTAATCATCCCCATTAATTCTATTCATATATGTTTTATCTAGGTTTAAAATCTCAAGAGATCTCTCAAAGGTTCAAAATTTAAATATATAATTATTTTAAAATAGATTTTAAAATATATAAATATATGTATACCTATATGAGTAAATATAAGTTTTAAAATAAATTAATTGAAAATATTATTAAATTAAACTTTAAGGTGTTGAGAAATCTACTGATTTTCAAAGTCATTTGAAAATAAATTTTTAATTTTTTTAAAATAATTAATATAATATTTAATTAAATATTAAAGATATTCAAATAATTGAAATTAAAAAAAATAAATTAAGTTTTAAAATTTGAAAATAGTTTTAAATTCAAATTCTTAATTTTCTAAAAATTTTGATTATTATTTAAATTTTAATTATTTAAAATGAATTTGTTTTGAATTTTTAAAGTTCAAGATTAATTAAAGCATTTAAATTGATTTAAAACTAATTAACTTTAAAATAAGCATTAAATAATATTAAATTAAGATTTAATTATTTTTTGGAATTTAAATTGTTTAAAATAATTTTATTTAAAATTTTAAAATTATTTTTTAATTTTAAT
>NW_021318667.1:14629-82077 GCF_001605985.2 Dendrobium catenatum
TAGATTTTAATGAAATTTCAACCACATTGATTATTCATGAACAAAAATAATGCGATATCATTTTAATGGTTAAATAATTGCTTAATCAAATGCTAATTAAGCCTAGGTGTCCTAAGCTAGGTTTAGAGTCTTACCTCGAATTACTGGATGGATTAAACCGCTTAATAGCATGTTGCATTTGTAGGCTGTCCACGCTCTATTTTGTAGAAGAAACCTTGGCTTGAATGCTTCTAGATCAATGGAAAATTGGCTTGGATGGAGTTTGGCTTAAACTCGTTGGAATCTGGCCGTCGGTGAGCTTTGACCGGTCGAATTGAGCTAGAAATATGTAGATGGAGGTCTAGAATGCTCAAATGAAAAGAGTTTGAGCTCTGGGAGGGCTTGATAAGTGATAGAGAGTTAATGTTAGAATGAGGGCTCAAAGGGAAGTTTTTCCCTATTGCATGATTCTCTGATCAAATGGGTAGCTAGGATCAACTAGCCAACTCCCTAGATGCTTGCCATGTGGCCTAGAAGTTGGTTAGAGCAGGGAATCAAAAGGACCAGAGGACAAGCCTAGGTGTAAAGGGACTTTTGTCCTCACACAAGCATGTGGGTTTGATTTAAACCCATTGATTTCAATCTGAGGGCTGGAGAAGGTCTTAGAGAAGGTTCTAGAGAAGAGTTTAAACAGTTGGAATGATTTGAGCTTGAGTGGATTAGCTTAAGGGGTTAATTTGACCATATTTAAACAGTCAAGATGACAACTGAGGTGGTAGCCAAGTGTCCATTCAGCTGCTTGGAGATGTTTGGAGGAAGTATAAAACCATGGGTTGAAGCTTGAATGAATATGAGGGATTTTTATAGGTTTGATCAAGTAAAAATGAATTAACTTGGTCAAATTAACCATGGTTAGACTCCAAACAAATTTGATTATGTTTGAATCATGAATTAAAGTGGGTTTGAGAGCTTGAATGATTTGAAATAGTTAACCGAGTTGGAATGACCCATTTAAACTCTTAAGGGGTATTTGAGTCAACCTAGGTTGACTTGGTCAACTAGGTTGACCTAGGGGGTGGATCAAGGCTCAACAGATTTTATTTGATATTTGAAAATTGCTGGAAGAGGTTCCAAGCAATTTGGAAGTCATTTGGTTTGAAATTGATATTTGAACCCCTAAGGGGTATTTTGGTCAAACTGTTCAACCAGGATTGACCAGGGTCAGGGTTTGAGTCCATTGCACTCCTAAGGGTGATTAGGATGCATTGGAAGAGGTTTTGGGATTTAATTTCAAGTGGCTATATTGAAGTTTATAAAAAATAACTCCAAAATTGCCCTTAAGGAGCAGTTTGGTCATTTTGACCCCTGGTCAACTGGGGGTCAAAGTGAGTCCAAAAAATGCAGTTTAATGTTCAATAGGTCATAATCAAGTGTTTGAAAGTGATTGGAGGCTTTGTAGAAAGCTCCAAGGTCAAAATACACTAGGTGGTAGGTCCAATGGCATAGACTATAAATATTTGAAGGTTTTATATCCTTTGGATTTCAATTTAATTTCTGATGTTAGAGACCTCAGAATGGGCTCTAATTTGGAGGGTTCCCTCTAGAGACATGTCCTATCAATATTAAATTGATAGACTCTTAATCAGAGGTCATTTGGTTAGATTTTAAAGTGTTTAAAAAATCCTTGAAAAAGGTTTTAGGTCTTGGACTTTTAGCCTTGGATTTGAGTCTAGATTGATCTAAGATCTAAATAGATTCTAAGGTCTAGATTGATCTAAGGTCTAGATTGGTCTTAGTAACCTCATATAAAAATGAGGTCAATAGTCCAGCCTTATTCGAGCCTGATTTTTGGCCTAGACAGTCCAAATATGACATTTTTGGGTCCTCGTAATTATTTTTTGATGTTCCTGATCCAATTTTAGCACTTTTAGAGCTCAACTGAGCTTCTGTGATCAACTTTAAGCAAATTTTAAGTTTTTGAAACATATATTTTTGTGATTCAACCAATTTAAAATGAGAGGATATATATATATTTGGACTCCATGGGCTTTGTGTCTAAAAATAGGGGGGACAACTTATATGTCATAAAAAAATTGTCTTAATCTGGCATGAATCTTGAAGAAAATTAAGTTGGAAACTTCTAAAATTAAACCGCAGACCATCTGAAGTCCTTTTTCAGCAAACTTATAGTTGAACTGAATGTATCGGAAATACAAACCCAACGACACCAAATTTAACTCAATCTGAGCCCAAATGAGTCCAAATCAAAGACCCGAAGCACATTTAGAGAGTTAACACTATAATTTGGATAACAAAATAATTTCCAAATGTGGAATGCTTATTATCGAATCAAGAGGATCAATGAGACAAATCCAACAAGCCAAAAGATTGTTGAATTATGACATCATTAAGGGCTTTAAATGCTTAATAAATAGTTTATGATCAAGAGATTCAATATTGGCCATCCATTCAAATCACTCCCAAATTACCCTTGATCTTCCTCCTAATTACTAGCCATGCCACTCTCAGAAAACTATAAATAGACTCCTCATTTCTCATAGAAGGGGACCCCTGAAGGGGAGGAAGAAGGGGCCCAAGCAAGAAGAGAAGAGAAGGAAGAAGAGAAGGAAGAAAAGGAAGAGAAGGAAGAGACTCCTCCTCGACCACATCCGGACTTACACCCGACAGCCGACCAATGCTGTAATTAAGTAATGACATAAGAAGAGAAGGAAGAAACACCTCCTCGAGCACTACCAGACTTTCACCTGGAAGCCGATCGACATTAGAATTAAGTAAGGAAGTAAGAAGAGAAGGAAGAGACTCATCATCCACCACCAAACTTCCACCCTGCTGCTCACTGATGCTAGACATCCACCCTTCTGCTAACTGATGTCGGGCTTCCACCCGACCACCATATGATGCTGGACTTCTACTCAGCCACTAACAAACTCTGGACTTTCTCCTAGCTTCCAAGTGACACTGGATTTCTGCTCGGCCTCCACTCAATACTGGACTTCTACTTGTTAATGGACTTCTTCCTGATGCTAAACATTCATTAGACTTCTAACTAAGGCCGGACTTCTATCCATCAATAGACTTTTACATAATCCCAAACTTCCATAATTCATCGGATTCATACCCGATGATGTGCTTCAGCCTATCACTGAACTTTCATTGGACTTATACCTGACTCCAGACTTCTTCCTGACTCCAAACTTTTACCCATCATCCTACTTTTGTCAGACTTCTATCCAATGTATGAACTCTATCCATCACTGGACTTCTACCTGACTATGATCCTTTTGACCTCCATCACCCATATATTATGGTCCTTCCTACCTCCATTGCCAAAGATCAGTCTTTTTGACCTCTATTGCCCATCAACTATGGTCCTTCTAAAAAAATGAACATGCCAACAATGATTTTTCAAATTTGATTTAGCAGATCAATAATTTATTTTGTTTACATATTATTAATATCTTTTAAAGGTGTAGCATTCAAAGAAAATATCAAAATCATTGCACATTCAAGTAAAATTGTTTAGTTTTAAAACAAAATTTTGATAAATTCCTAAAAATTTATTTAAATTCTCTACTTACAATGATAAAAAAAAGCAGCCATATCTTTGGTGTGCCAGGCAAGTGTTGAAGGTGTGTCAGATGCATGTTCTATCCAATACCTATCAGACACTGCATATTTCTTGGATGAGAAGTTTTGGTACATCATTGAAATAAAGAGAGATAAAAAGAAGATCCTTAAATGATTGTAATTGGTGAAGTGTTGATTCGTTTGCCCTATTTTCCATGATACATTGCCACAACTCTTATAAAACACTAAATGAAAGAGAGGGAGGTTTTTAATATAGATTGAGATGCTTCTAAGAGAGGGTTATTTCCAAAAGAGAGAGTGAATTTAGAGAGAGAGAGAGAGAGAGAGAGAGAGAGAGAGAGAGGCTTCTAAGAAATTATTTGAAACTATTATTCTGGTAACCCAAGTAGTATAACAATTTTTTTGATGAAAAATATACCTAAGTTGTAGGCACCATTAGTTCTAAGTGCACTATAAGAATTAATTGTTAATTCATGTATTTGATTAAGCTTAAAGTAAATCCTTTATAACTATCATGATCAATTTTTAATCAATTCCCACAAATTTCTTTTCATTTTTCATTGGTTATCTCTATAAACTATTTTAAGCAAATGAGAGAAAAATTATTTTACATTTTAAATCTCATAGTATGAATTAGGTGCTTTTAATTATTCAAAAATCTTCTGCCTTAATATTTTGTTTCAAAAAATAAGTTCATTCATATATATTCACTTTTTTAATTACAAATGATGGATAAATTATTACATTTTGAAAGCATCATAAGTTAAGATGGTGATGAGAATAATATATATATATATATAGGTAACTCACAAATATTTCATTAGGTTACAGTCTAAGGGATGCAAAACTCTCCCAAAGGGAGCCTTGCTTTGTAGAGTAGTTTCCATCACCAACATGTGGCAAGTCGCTAGTCCCCTCTATGAAGATCACAAGATATAGAATCACCTTGGAAGATCAAATTAAAGATAAAATCATCCTTAATTGACTCCTTCAAAGGACCCTCCTAGGAAGGCCTTTGCATCGAAGGGCAATCACCTAAGATAGTTTGATCCCCCCACAACACTTGTTCATAACTGAGAGCACCATTCTTCCTTGGGTGTCTCATATTAAGTTATAAGAAGCATCCACATATAGAATTTCCACTTAACTAGTTCAAAGCTACCATTAACTTCCACTTAAGGGACCCACCATCTATTCCTAGGGAGTTCACCTTTACAAAATTGACATGTATGTTAGGTCACAAAGTCTTACCTCACCACTAAAGACTCACTAAAGCCACCAAAAGGGAGGGGTAAACGATATTGGAGGTTGTGGTTTAGGATGGCTGACTATAGCAGCCTCATTCAGCCTCTTTAAATACTTTGTTGGGGATGCCAAACAGGTGGAGAACTAATGGTGAAAATAAGGATATCCTCCAATAATAGCAGGTGAGAACCACCTTCTTCTTACCACCATATTAAGTTGAAGAATTTCATATCAATAAAGGTCTCAGCTGCTCGTAAGTTATGATTATATTTAAAATTAATGAACACATGGTGTCATCTCTTCAAAGCCCCCATCTTAAACACAAAGAATCATTCTAACAAAGAGTAGAAAAACGTGAGGAGAAGAGGAGTATTGAGGAGAAAAACATGAAGAAGTGCCCCTTTTCACATATTGAGAGGTTATTTAGTAAAAAGTTGGTGACCACGATTTAAAGGCTCGAGTTACGTTTACCGTTAATATGTCATATCTTACCCATATTTTATCATTATGAAAAGATTCACTCTCTTTTCTACAACTTACTATATGTGGATCCATCCACATAGGAGGATCAAGGGCTCCCATGCAATTGGAAAATTGAGAAATTTTTCTAACTCACCAAACAACCGCCATCCTTAATTTTATATTTTGAAACCATTTGCATATGTTTGAATGTAGTTTGTGTTTGAAAATGGTATGTATATATTTTGGAGTGAATTCTAGGGGTGTAGAATACATAATGATAAATTTTAGAATTTTTACTCTTAGCGCACTCCGCAATGTTATAGTGGCACCTAGGGTTTGAATAGTGATATTACGATGCAGTTGTATCAAGTATTTTTTAATTGGCCAAGGACAATTATAAGTTTTGAGGTGCATGGTTTCCTAGGCTTGGCTGGATACTATTTAAAGTTTTGTTAAGCATTTCACATATTTCTTTATCATTAATGAGACTAACCCATACATCAATAGCTTTTATAAGGACTCAAGAGTCGAAAGTATTGTGATAGTTTTTAGATGTTGAAGATTTTTTTTTACTTATGCTCCAATTCTAACTATTCTTTCAAGTATATATGGATTTCAATTTCATTGATGCTTCCTTAAAATATTTGGGATGTGTATTTATGTAGCATGTTAAAGTTATTACTTATGCATATTATTAATTAAAACCATAAGAAAAGAACTATCTGACACATTATCTAGAATTAACTGCTATTGTATTTACTTTAAAATTTTGGCATCATTACGTTTTTTAAGTCAGATGTGAGATCTTTACTGATCTCCAATATTTGAAATATATTTTTTCTCTGAAGGATCAGAATTTAAGGTAGAGAAGATGGCTTGAGCTAGTCAAGGATTATGGTTTATCTATTCAATATCATCCTAATAAGGCAAATATTATGGCAGATGCCTTGAGTAGGAACTCTCCAGGTTCATTACGTTTTTGAAGTCAGATATGAGATCTTTACTGATCTCCAATATTTGAAATATATTTTTTCTCTGAAGGATCAAAATTTAAGGAAGAGAAGATGGCTAGAGCTAGTCAAGGATTATGGTTTATCTATTCAATATCATCCTGATAAGGCAAATATTATGGCAGATGCCTTAAGTAGGAACTCTCCAGGTTCTTCTCTTTTGAGAAACTAGAGATAAAGGAAGTGTCCATTGATACATAAGTTGTTAGCTCAGATGATTATTCTACCTACTCTTTAGGAAAGAATTCATGAAGCTTATAAATCAATTACATAGAATCTAAAATTGAGTGGTAATATTAAGTCTAATAAGATATGTGAACTTTTTATCTAATTTTAGAGTTATTTTCTATAGAGATATATAATGGGTTCCTTTCATTAGTCATGTAAAGCCCGAGGTTCTATCTAAGGCACACTATTTGAGCTTCATTTTCATCCAGGAAGAACCAAAATTTATAGAGAATTTAAAAGAATATTTTAGTGGCATAGATTGAAGAAGGATCTAGTAGAGTTTATTTCAAAGTGTCGGACCTATCAGTTGGTGAAGGCAGTGCATCAATAACTGGGTGGTCTTCTATAGTCATTGCCTATTCTAGAGTTGAAATGGGAGGAGAGGACATTAGATTTTGTTATAAGTTTCCCAAATGAAGATAGGGGCATGATGTTGGGATGTTGTCGACCGATTAATGAAGTTGGCTCATTTCATTTTGATCTAATAGATCGATTTAGTAAACAAGTTAGCACATATATATGTTATAGATATTATCAAATTGCATGGTGTGTTAAAGGTGATTGGCTGGTTGAGCGTCCTCCCCAATCCTAAGTAATAATAATAAAATAAGAAGTTATTGGTTGAGCATCCTCCCATCTCCCATGCAGGATGATTTAAAGACTCCAAAGACTTTAAATACATCATTACATAAATCATTGGACCATAGAAGTAAATCCTAAGTTCTCTATCTTATTTTTTGATACAAAATCAACAAATGATAATTCCATTTATGCATAGGACTGTAGTCTTAGCCTCTCACATTTACATAACCTAGATTAGAAAGATAACCATACATTATTTAATATGAAATTAAATGTTCGCTTTCTGATTTGTGGCCCAAAAACTACAAATCACTTCTCTTTTTTATGTGAACCAAAGGTCTTAGAAAAGCTCCTAACCTTTTCCTAAAATCAATAGGTTTCATTTCATTCTTCTTTGTACCAAACCAAAAGAAAACTCTCTAATGCCCTAGTCAAAAACTATAGGTCTCCTCTCATTTTTTTCTCAATCTCAATGTTGTAATAAATTCATATCCTACTACTTATTCTCAAATCTATGAGTTTTATTTATTTTTCTTTAGCTCAAAAGATAAAAGAGAACTTTCCAACCATTAGTGCAAAAAAACTATATATTGAACATCCTCATTCCCTTTCCTTAGCTTTGAAAACTATTGGAACTCCTCTTAATCTTACTTTACTAATTATTAACTCACTTCACATTTAGCCAAAAAAGCTAAAGAAAATTCCTTAATCATTAGCCTAAAAGCTATATTTTTTATCCTATTTCCCTCAACCTCAAATTTTTAGGGAACTTATATCTCTTTTAGCCTCAAAGCTATAAGTTTGATTGTTTTTCTCATTAGCTCCAAAGCAAAAGGGAATTTCCTTCATCCCTTAACTTGAAGGTAGTAGGAAACTCTCCTTCCCTTAGCCTAATAGCTAGAGGATTTCTTCTACCTTTGCTCCAAATCATTAGGTGTTTCATCAACTTCATTTATTTAATCCCCCAATAAGTAAATGATATTTAAACTTAGGATTTGATGCCTAAGCTCTTTATATTAGACCCAAAACCATAGGAAACCTTAAAAATTAATTATAAACTTTAAGTTATACACAACTTATAGTGGAACCACCTATTGGATTAAAAATTAAATCTCTTCTCATCTCATAACTAAAAAAAGCACCCATTCATACTATGACATACTACATAAGTCAGCACACACTTAGATGCATAACCCATAGGTATCCTAAGATTAAGATTTTTCTTTTTGATTTCATATATTATTATGTTTGGTGTGATACTTATCAGATTATCTACATTATGAGATTATATATATATATATATATAAAGTCTTTTAGCATACCCTATTCTACCCAATCTTGAACCCTAAATCTTCATTGAGTGGTGGATGATGTGCCTGAAATGTTTGTACGCATAAAAAAAATTGCACTACAAATACTAGGAGACATAAAGATGTAATCAGTAATGTTTGTTATCATAAAAAATATAAACTCGATAGCTCGAGTTGCAATAATCTCCTCCTTTTTTATGATGACAAATATTTTGGTTGAATTTGTAAAGTAATAATTATTTTCTCTTACTCTCCCCATCACTAAGAGAATTTTATTAAAAATAGGGGAAATGTTTATTTTAATTTTTTGTCATTATATTTATTTTTTTATTTGAATGGAAAAAAAAAAAAAAAAAGAAATGATTATGCCTATTCCAAGTGCGTCACATGAAGACGACCTCGCATAAGAAGTAGATAAAAAAAAATGTATTATGACTCAGCATTTGCAAACCCACATGGTCAAACATCTTGGTTCAAAATGGCCAAGCTATAAGTCTTTTTTCTAAATCAAACGTTCCTTACCTATCTTGCGTATGCATTGAGACAAGACCTCATGACTTTAAAAGCACTCAAGTAGATTAGCTAGTAGTCCTTTTTAGGCAGGATTATAAGTCAAAATTTAGGTTTACATAGCTCAAGGAGGGATTATAAATTTATAATTCCATTGTATTTTGCTAGATATAGGTTGGAGTTACTACCTATCAGTTGTTCTCACCCTTGATAAGCATTTCTAAGAATCAAATCACACAAAAAATGCTAGCCAATATTTTATTGAAGCAACATAAACTACTATTTTATTCAAAGGTGTTCTTAAGTAACAAATGTTTAGGATATAATTAACCATAGAGTATTGCACCTATGGGGAACCTAAACCCCAAAATAAAATATACCTTATTTTTTCAAATATATTAAGTAGAAAAAAATTAATAGTAAAATAAAAAAATATAAATCTTATTATTAATCCCATAGTGAAATAATATTTTTATCCATATGGGAAGTATATTTTTGTCTATTTCATGCTTGATCACAAAATATTCTCGTTGATTGAGGATAATAAAATTCCACCAACAATCACCAAACATGCTTTGTTCTAAGGTGGTTGCCCCTATAATATAGAGAAAAGGAGCAGGAAGTTCTAACTCTTTATCTAATAGGCTTAGAGAAATCTCTAGTAATCTATTGAAGAGGATCATAATCCTTATATACAAGCTAGGAACCTATTGAGTTAGTATTAATGTCTTGAACTTGTTTGGTGGATGACCTAGAAATTTGTTCGATGTTAGGTAGACTCTTTGGCTCACTTGAGATCAGTGGCATTTAGCCTCCAGACATAACATTCAAAAACTAAAAAAATACTCTTCTTACCTCTTCTACTAGTAAATAATTATTTATCCTCCTTTATCATTGGTTAATGTTTACTTGCAAGAGCCAGCAAGGATTACATGGAACTAAGGCAGGAAGAGTAACTGTCAACTTAGGGGCACTGATCACCATCTTCGACACTTGGGAATGCCTTTTAGTAAGTGGCATATCATCAAATCTTGAAGAGAGAATGACCTTTTCCTTTCTCTTTCCAAATGCCACCACCTTGCTCAGAATCTCCTCCTCAACCTTACCCCGTATATCCTTTTCCACCTTATTTGGCTCCATGCTAATGAGCCCACTTTCCTATTAGTTGCTACCTTCTCACTTTCAGGTAGGTTGGACTTTTTCTCCTCACCTTCCTTTGACTTGTGTTTGCAAGAAGAAATTTCCTCATCTTTTTTGTTGCCCATATGTAAAGCCCTAGATTCTAAATTGGAAGAATTATTATTTCAATCTTTTAAAAAACAATAACCAAAACTATTAAATATCATCTAACAGTGCACCCCAAACTACTCATTTTACCCATTCTACCTAACTCAATAAATTCCTACAGCTCTAGTAATAATCAATTCATCCAACAACTATGCTCTGATACCAATTGTGATGTCCCATAATCTAAATTGAAAGAATTATTCTTTTAATATTTTAATAAACAACAACCAAAGCTATATAATATCATCTATTAGTAATAAATAAAAAATATATTTAATAATTCAAAATATTAATATACACATATGTATTCATTCCTAAAAATCATATACATTACTCGAGATTTACACAAACATATCACAATTAATCAATCCTGAGTACAAAAGAATAACTAGAATAAAAAGAAATAAAACCTAAAGAATCCTAACCATCCTCACACTGCTCCCATGTCCTGACCTCAAATCATTTAATCATATATAATGAGATAAAAAGCCTAGCAGGTCACCAAAATCTTATTGAATTCAAAGCACATTAAAGGAGCAATATGCATGTAACCAGTCAAATCATAACAGTAGCATTCATATGATCATTGATTCAATGCAAAAATAGTAAAATTTTATAGCATAAAAGAAAGTAAATTAGTATGAGTATCAAATTTATAAAGCGATCATCATATCTGTAATACCAATCAGTATAAAAATTGGATAAAGTATCAAATCAAAATATTAGTAAAGACTGTCAAAATCATGTTAACACAGTAAAATTAGATAAGAGTGTATCCATATTGTGAATGTATTCTTTATCATATTCTTATTATATCACATGCTTAATATCACTATAGTGGAATAGTAGTATCAAATAATATCAGTATCTAAATTGGTAAAAATAATAATCCAGTGACAGGAAAAGTAGAATAATACAATAATAATAAATTCATGCATTAACAATAAATTTATACAAGTTGACCTCATTTTTCGCTCAAGTTCCCTCGAGTGCATTCGATCGATGCGATTGGTCCTCGTCGAGCCCAATTCGAACTCGAGTCGATCCGAATTGAGTCAAATTAGATTCGATCATGTTCAATTAAGTCCAAATAATTTGTTTTGACTGTGACGAGTTCAATTTGATCCAAATTGATTTCAATTTGAGTTTGATTTTATTTAATCAAATTGATCGAGCCTATCCATCTTTAAATCAAACCAATTCGAGCCAAGTTTGCATCCAAATTCCTTTTCTATGCCGTTTGAATTTGATTCCTAAATCAAGAAATGCAACCGACAGCTCCAATTTCCTTAAAATTTGATTCAGCCGTTGTCTAGTCCCCATTCATGTGAGCCCTCGAAGGGGTGGATTCGAACGACTTTATGCAAGGGCAGAATGTCGGAGAGACGTTGGAGATGGCAGAGGCATTCTCGAACAAAGGGATCAACGGTCTATCTCTTTTTCTCTCTCAGCCCCAGGCGAATCCCGACCCCCCTTCCTCTCTCGCGTGAGCCAGAGAACCGAAGGCCCTCTCTCTGGAATTTTTATTGCGTCCTCCCACCTGACGTAGAGATGCGTCCTCCCAACGCCAAAAAACTTCTCATCATCTTAGATTTATTCTTTAGATGATCGTAGAATTTCCCTTGGACCCTTTATGATTTTGTTTCAATTCTATTCATGTGAGTTTGTGGATGCTCTCTTTATTGATTTGATTCCCATCAGTTGATTGTCGGTTTATTGCATCTTCTTAGTGGTTTTCATTAGTTGACCATGAGGTTGCACCTTCCTAGAGTTAGGAAGGTCAACGCCAACATATACGGTTCACTCGCTGTTCTCCGTATATGTTGGGGGTCCGTTTGTTGACCTCATTTTTCACTCGAATACCGTCGAGCGCATTCGATCAATTCGATTAGACCTCGTCGAGCCCAATTCGAACTCGAATAGATCCGAATTGATGTTAATTAGACTCGACCCTATTTAATCACGCCCGAATAATTCTGTCTTGACCATGACGAGTCTAATCTGATTCAAATTAATGGCAATTTGAGTTCAATTTGATCAATTAAGCCTAGCCTGATTTTAGAACTAGCCAATTCGAGCCAAGTTTGCATCCAAATCCCTTTTCTGTGCCGTTTGAAATTTTCTCTAAATCAGTAAATTTAATCAAGTGGCCAAAATCCGTTGGCAGCGATTCGTACCCGGTCCTCAACGGCTACGAGGCCGGACTCCTCCTCGATTCGCAAAGAGAGGTGAAAATCTTCCCCTGGTCTCCTATTCGGGTAAGGGCCGAATGCCCTCACTCTCTTCCGCTCTCTCCGTCTTCCCTTCGCAGACGCCACCCCAGGCGAATCCCGACCCATCCCCTCCAAGCTGCAGTTTCGAGCATCCTAGGTTGGAACAGGACCCCAGACCGATCGCCTTCCTCTGCTCGCAAGCCAGACGACACCGAGCCCTCTTCCTCTTTCGGATTCGTAAGCCCCTGGACCGAATTTCTTCGTTGTGCTTGTGATTTACCTAGTCGACTTGAGCTGCTCCCTTAGCTGCAGGTATTATTATTTTTTTTCTTTCTTCCTTCCTCCTCTCTTTATTTTATCTACCTTCCTTCTTTCCTAGATTTTCCATTCCTCTTCCTCTCTCTCTTGATTCTTTCTGGCTCACAGAGACCCGTCGCCAGTCCTCCTCTTGGCCGACCCATGCCCTCCAAGCTGCAGTTTCGAGCATCCTAGGTCAGAACAGGACCCCAGACCGATCGCCTTCCTCTGCTCGCAAGCCAGACGACACCGAGCCCTCTTCCTATTTCGGATTCGTAAGCCCTGGACCGAATTTCTTCGTTGTGCTTGTGATTTACCTAGTCGACTTGAGCTGCTCCCTTAGTTGCAGGTATTTTTTTTTTCTTCCTTCCTCCTCTCTTTATTCTATCTATCTTCCTTCTTTCCTAGATTTTCCATTCCTTCCTCTCGCACAACTTTTTCTCTTCATTCCTTCTATATTGCGTCTTCCTCTTCTTCTACTGATTTGTTTTCTTCTTTCATTCTCCCATTCCTAGTCTTTATCCACATGTCTTGTGATTATATGCTGAGTGTTTAAGTATTTTCCTTTGATCTCATGTCCTGACGTCAATTAAAAATGCTTTTAACTATGCATTTGAGCTTGACCAACCCATCTTAGAAGTGCAGTAAGAAGTTTTAGGTGTCTTCTTCATGCCAGAGTCTTATTGGTGATTTATATGGATGGCGTTGTGGTGTGTTTAATCAAATGTGTGGATAGACTTTTTCTGCTTCTATAATTATATATGATCTTAAATGTCGCGTGTTAATCATTCGATGAAATGCTTCTAAGAAAAATCATAGTTGTGTCGCTTATATTAAAACCTTTACAAGAGAATCCTTATGTATGGGAGAGTTTCTTCCAACTCATCGCCTAAAGGTCTCTCAAGACAAACAAAAATGTGAGATTATTTGTTTGGTGACATGCTTATCTTCTTGTTTTTGCTGAAATTATTATTGATATCCTCGAAGTTTGGTACATCAATTTGTATAAATATAATAGAAATTATTTGGTTGATGTGCTGTAACAAATTTGCTAATAAATTGTATAGGATATTTCATTTTAATCTCTTTTTTTTTTTAATCTCTTTTTATGGGGATGGAGGATTAAAGTGACGTGGCTTTATTTTAATTATTTCTAATGTTAACTGGAGGTTATTAGTTGTCTTCTTTTACCTTAAGAGCTCTTTACTATAATATTCTTTGTCGAATTTGTCATCTTCTACTATTCCAGTTATGAAGCATGGTGTGACTTAGTTCTTAAAAATTCCTTTTATATTAAGTGGACTTTGGTTGAAATGAAGAGGTTTTTATATACTCATGCTTCAATATTGATCATATTTATATGACTGTCTCCCACGTTTTGATTATCTTGATGAAAAAGGAGCCTCTAAGAATTTTTTTTTTTTTAGAGGTAAGTGGTTTCATGCTAGAGATTGTCCAGTGGAGCTTATGAGCTTATTTAATTGACTTGAATGCCCATCTATAAGAGACAAAATTATTCCTATCTATAATTACATTTCTCTTTTGTATGCATAATATTTTATGAGTTGATCGCGTAACGATTTAGTAATTGATGTAGTGATGGAAGTGTTCCTGGACTAAACTTCTTTCTTACAATGGGCAACAAGCTTTTCAGTCTCTTTTATAGAATTGAAGTAGAAATGTTATAACTATTTTCATTGAATCTTCCAAGTTGCGATGGCACTAGTGAATTCTTCATCAAGCTTTATCTTTAAATAAAAAAAATGGAATCGATTTAACGCTAATTGAATGGTTAAGGTTGAAGTCTATGAATATTATTGCAAATATTTCACATGTCTCATGACTTGATTTAGAGAATATATGGTGCGAGTGCAAACTTGCTTGCTTTATGATTGAAAATTTTATAAATTGTTTAGAGAAACACATGGGTGTTGAAAGTGTCATATTTATTCATATACCTTTGGTGAGTTTTCACAAGTCCAGGAGTGTTGGAAGCTTGGCGGCAAACATTGCTTCTTGGTAGGGATCTCTACAAGTTTCCTTCACTGTTTTTGTAAAGACTAAGTGCAGATTTTGCTTCTTTTTAAGGTTCCAAACTGCTGTTGGAAACTACTAAGTGCAGTTTTTCACTATTCCTTGTGTTCTAGGTTGTTTGGGAATAAGATACATGCAGATTTTCACTGTTTTCATGTGCCGAATTGCTTTGGAGATGAGTAGTATGCAGTTTTTTTTACTGTTTTTGTGTTCCGGATTGTTTTGAGAGTGAGCAACGTGCAGTTTTTTTCGTTGTTTTGAGCTTCCGAATTGTTTTGGGAACGAATTACGAGCATATTTCTCGCTGTTTTGTGCTCCAATGAGATGAGTCATCTATGGAGCATCTTTGGAGAAGTGTTAAAGAAGCTTCCGGTAAATTATTCCTAGTTACTTAAAAGGTGCATCTTCTACCATTCATGTTACACGTGGAGTTTCTTTCAATACTTTAGTAGGGATGACTTGGGATTATGTTAGAACATCTTGTTGTAAGAATCATATGTAGGAAGATTTGAATTTGAACCTTTGCTTTCTTTAGTATTCCACTCATACACTATTCGTTGGCATCACTATGAGATTTTGTTGGAAGGCTTGCATATGCATTCATGTTACAAAGAATTATTTCGGCGTGAGAACAAAGTAATGGATTTTAATTAGATAAGTTACTTGGAATCATTGGTGACATGTAGCATGAAAAAAAAATACAATTTGTTGGAAAATATTCATATTTATTTTAAATCAAGTGATAGATAAAATGCTTATACCCATGATTAGTAAGTATTTATGTACCACATACATGCTTAGAAAGAATTTCTCAAATGGTTTATGAGCTCAATGCGCTATTATCTATGTTAGTGAGATATTGTTTTAATGGTTGGAGAAATAAGTTGACTCTAAATCTCTTTTTCTATAAATTTTGGTTCCAACGTTAAGTATATATATGTGCTGCCTCGCATTGAGAAGTCTTATAGTTTGTTTTGTATTGAAGTGTTTCAAGAGTTTTGTGAATTGTTTTGTGTTGAAATTTTGTAGTGTGTTTTTGTGAATGTTTCTTGGTGGAAGGCTTCCTAATGCCTATTCGTTAAGAAACTTCCACAAATTACCCCACTCCAAATGAAAGGAGAGGCACTTGATTATGGGTTGTTGGGTAGAGTTTTTGTGTCAAAACAAAATGAAAAGAGAAGTGATTTTGGTAGATTTCTTTTTGTAGAGTTTTGTGTAGTAGTCCATTTGGAAGTTCTTGTAAGTTATTTTGAGAACTATAATTTTGTGGTTAGATTTATTTAGTAGGGTCCCTTAGTATCTTTTGGGAATGATTAGTGCTTTACCATGTGAGTTAGATTCTCTTAGTAGTCTCTTCTAAAAAAAACAAAAAAAAAATGAATGTTTGGATTTGAAGCTTTAGGAGCCTTGTATTAGAGGTCTTTATGTCTTTTTATAATTTGTTTGATTAGTCCTTGCTCATTTGGATTTTCTTCCTTTAGTGTTAGCTTCTAAAGATGAAAAGAATTATTTTTGGATGAATAGAAAAACAAAGAAAATTCCATAGGTTAGGTTGGGATTTAATAGGTTTTGTAGAGTAGAGTTATATTTGTAAGTTCTTTAGACCTCTCTTTTTGGGATGAAATATTATATCTTGTCTAAATTGTGTCTCTTTCATTGATGTTTGCCTCTAGACATGGAGTTGGAAGAATGTGATAAATATAAAGTTTGGAAGAATATGATGGGTAGAAAGATGTGTTGTTTTAGGTCTAGTTTGTTTTCCTTTAGAATTTGAGCCTCCCTTATTTTCTTTGAGTTTGGTAGGGAATAGGTTGGGTAGTAGAGTCGGGTTCATATCAAGTGTCTCATTTGGACTGTGGGAACAATAAAGGGCATTGCTAATATTACTATAGGATACACTTGACTTCAACGAAGTGTGTCCAATAACAATAATGCCTACATTCCTTTTATTTCTTATTTTTATTCTTTTTCTTTTTATTGTTTTGTTACTTATTATAGTAATTTTATTCATAGATATGTGAGCTTATTAGTACACGTACGAATGTTCTAAGGGTTAGAAAACAAAATCTCCTTTTATCCCTACAACTTTAGTGACACATAAGGACAAAAATTAAGGACCGAGTCTTAGAAAATATAGACTTATGGTGCATGCTCCTTATAGGATATAGACATTAAAATCAAACTTACTGACACGTCTTCCTAGGTTCTAGTTTCCTTAATCCATTAATAATCAACCAACCCTTTATAACCTAACTCTTAAAATATGTTAAAATATTTAATTCTTAATCAAGTTATTGTTAATATTCCTAATCATTAAACTATAAACCTAAGACATAATTCTAAATCAAGCTTAACAAATCTAATAATTAACTTCTAACTAATTTAAAGCTTAAAAGCTGTAGACTAAAATTAGGAGACTAAACCTAAACTAAAATTTCTTAGGATAAAAGACTTCTAAATATCAAACCTTAGATTAATCTTTTAAAAATCAATAAACAAACCCCTTAATACATAACAACCACTCCAGAAGTGAAGTTTATTGGATGGACTACTCCGGACTGCGGGGCTAAGTGTCCTAAGGAGGACTGGTTCCTCGAGCCTGGTGGCACAACGCCACGAATGGATCCAATGGGGTGTTAAAATTTAAAATTAATTTCTTAACTGGCTTAAATCAAACCTTAATTGATAATAAATCATTTAATCTACCTTTTCTTTTAATTTACAACCAATAAAATAATCAATCAAATAATAAGAAAATATATCTCTAAAATCAATCCTAAATTACTAATATTTCAACTTCAATTAAAATCTCCCTTTTGCCCTTTAACAAATCAAAATACAAACAATTTTAACTAAATCATCCTGCATATGATCTATCCAAAACTGCACAGCCTACACACACC
Source organism: Dendrobium catenatum (assembly GCF_001605985.2). Lineage (NCBI taxonomy): Eukaryota > Viridiplantae > Streptophyta > Magnoliopsida > Asparagales > Orchidaceae > Dendrobium > Dendrobium catenatum. The sequence continues at coordinate 32,299 of NW_021318667.1, forward strand.
TTAGACTTGTTTGGTTAGGACACGACTTCTAGCCCTAGGTTAGGCTGACATTCTCTTTCGTTATTCAGTATTTACTACATGCACATGCTTTATAATTGCTATTATCAGATTTCCTGTTTGTTACATTCTTACTTACATGCATTTATTTTTTGAATGGCATCTACGCTCATTTGTGTATTTTTTCTTTCATTTTGTCTTGCGAGGTACATTTGGATGACTTGCTCGCTTGAAGCTTTTAAGTGGTCGCGCCACAATCTGGAATTGCTTGCTTGGAGCTTTTAAGTGGCAGCGCCACAATCAGGTATGATCTCTGCAACTTGTAAAGCAATTTTTTTTTAATTAGATATCAAAATTGCTACACATCACACACAACTTGTTAATAGGTATTCTAGTATGTTTAGGTAGCTGGCCTTAAGTTAGTTCACTAACGAATAGGCCAAAGCTTGCCCCCCTCTGTGAGCCCTAGAGACCATTAGGGTCATTTAGGTATGTAGAGTAGGCCACCTACTTGTGCAATTTGGCATCGTTGTTTTCCCACACGAAGTGGGCATCATTTGAATGATTTTCTATGCGGGTACCTTGCCTGGAGGGTACCCTTAGGTGTGTGTTTATTTATTTTTTCTGTACTCTGGATGTCATGCATACGTCCTTACACACTTTTCTCCACAATGTACTTTACCTACATACATGCATTGCATTAGTGGACCTAAGGATCTTTCTTACTCGTGCATTTGTTTCATGCATCATTAACAACGCTAGATATGTTTGTTTGCATATTATAGAGTCCCTGATTCAACTCTTTCGAACTATTAATCATTGAATCTTTAAGATAGAGCCTTCCCATCTTGCATACATATAGGGCGATTGGTTATGCTTAGGATTTTAGCTGGCTTCCTTTTTCAGGCAAGGAATAAGTCCCGATTGCATTAGTTAGGTCTTAGATGTTAGTATCATATGTACGATACTACATCTTTTATAGATTTAGGGTCTCAAGGTGAGTGGTGCAGGTGTACCATTATACACCTTATTGGTGGGTAAACTCTCCATCCTTTCGGAAGTTATAAACCCTACCCATCTGTGTCACACGGATGACGCCACCTCCTTCCTTCTCTCGTGCATGCTTGAGTGCAATGTCTTCTCTCTTTTTTTCCTGTTTCCACTTCTTCGAGCCTACCGGATGTTGACTGAACCATGTGTAATTGATTTAACCAAATTGAGCCTATCTTCCCATTTGATTAGGAAAGCCTAGAATTTTTTTTTTTGCACTAAACCCATTAGAGAAGATAATTTAACATCCTTAATCGAAAGTTTTCTTAGATCAAGGTCTAAGATGTAATTAACTACGGGGGCTTGTGCCCGTAGGAAATCAATCCCCACAATCAAATAAACCCCATTCGAACTGATGTATCGAATGGGGGAAATCTCATGAACTTTTGGGTTATAGATATTATTATCCATCGAGATTGGTAGGTGAAAGCAAAGAAAGTAAATTAGTATGAGTATCAAATTTATAAAGCGATCATCATATCTGTAATACCAATCAGAATAAAAATTGGATAAAGTATCAAATCAAAATATTAGTAAAGACTGTCAAAATCATGTCAACACAGTAAAATTAGATAAGAGTGTATCCATATTATGCATGTATTCTTTATCATATTCTTAGTATATCACATGCTTAATATCAGTATAGTGGATTAGTAGTATCAAATAATATCAGTATCTAAATTGGTCCCAGGAAAAGTAGAATAATACAATAATAATAAATTCATGCATTAACAATAAATTTATATAATAATAAGAAAAATGCCTAAAGAATATACATTTTAGCAATCAAATAAAATAAGTAAGAATTTTAGCTATCACGATATTTTTTAGAATAGATGTTAGTATCAGTAAATCGTTGACTCAGTAAACAGAGTCATTACTCTTTACCCATTTGCATAGTAATCATCTTCTTAAAACTCTCAATCAGTATATGACATGAATTGGTAGAGGATAACACCAAACTAGAATATTTAAAGAAAAGTTCGTTGGCCCACCATCCTACATAGATCAATCAATCTCCAACCAACGGGTTAATCAATCTTTACTTATCTTATGCACACATATTATTATCACAATACCATAACATTAATATTAAAAACATATCCATATTCATTTCTAATATATTGCAGTAAATAATGCACAACTAAGCTTAAATCCAAAAATACCAAAATGTACAAAAGGTAGACAACAAAAAGTCATATTGAGTAAAAATTAACTTTTTTAGAATTTAACAAAATTATGAGATATTTCATAAAATAATATTTTGAAGCTTTAGTTGAACTAAATCACTATTTTTAGATGTCAAAATAAATTTTTAGTAGGCTAAAATCGATGTGTTTTCAAAATCACCTGGTGAAAAATCTCAAATAAATATTCAAAATATTCATAATCTCAATCTTCATAACATATAAAAAGTTAAGCGATTCAATTTTTACCAATACAAAATTATTCTCCTTTTTTTTGTAATGCAAACACAAATTTGATCAAAAAATACTAAAAATACAAAAATTTTGAAATCAGAAATAGGGCAATGATTCCTTGTAGTGAGATGAGTATATCTCCCAATAAGCTCGATAGACAAAAATTTCTCCGTGACCTCCAAAACTGAGTTTCTCTCTACTCTTTTCTCTCTTAAAATCTCAAACAATTCTTTGTTTCATGGTTTGAGCCAAATGAATGGATTAAAACTTGTTTTAAGATAATTCTTTTAGATATTATAATAAAATAATAAAATAATATCAATATAACTATTTAATTTAATTAATTTTCAATAAAAAAGTTATATAAATATATTTAGGACTTTTAAAATTATAAAAAAATATCCATAAAATAAATTCTTTTATTTAAAAAATAATTATAAAATCTGTTTGTAAAATGAACACCTAATAGACACAAAATTCCTACTTAAACCGATAGGTGTCGATTTCTTAAGGAATTTCACTAGCACGCAAAAATTATAAAAAAAAATGTGCACGTAAAATACTATAATATCAATTCTATGGAGAAGACATTTTATAATTTAGACTTATATTAACTCTAGAAAAAAAATATTTTTGCAGAGTTAACATACTGGCTATTACACCATATCAGTAAACTTTAAAGGACTTGGATTGACCATCTCGCAGGTGAGCTAGCAAAAAAAACTTGAAACAAAAGGAAAGAAGTGCAACAATATTCCCACCCTTCAATATTATTTACAACAACAATTAGTGCATTGGTCAAATTAATGTCATAATGTGAATCTTGAGAGAGGGCACACCACTTGAGGCAACAGTAATAATCGAGTAGTAATTCTTATTTACTCGCTCTTTTATTATTTGATAAACATAATAAATGATTCTCTCCTTAAATTCAGTTTTCATATTTTATAACTCACCCTCAATAAGTGCAAATTAAATGGAGAGATAAATGTATACAAATATATGCTCATGTAGGTAACCCACTAGTATTATTATTTTTCAGTCCATGGGGACTAAGTTGGCGGGAGCTTGCAGTCAAAGTGATATTTTCACAAATTGAACCTTCCCCTGTAAGGTAGGCACTAGCACTAGCCTATGAGCTAGCGATTACTCACCTTTACAGAGATTAATATATATAAACTTTCCATGGAAGATTAAATTGAGGATGCAACCATTCTTGGTGGACTCTTCTAAAGGACTCACCATAGAAAGCCTTCATACTGAAAGGCACTCACCATAAGATAATACTCTTCCCCATAACATTTTTCCATAATCAAGAACAATATCCTTCCATCGGTGTCTCAGATTAAGATACAAGAAATGCCCACGTAAAATCTACAACTCTTAATCTATTGACTAAATTCATGCCTATTAGTAGTATCTTCCACGTAGGGGACTTAACATCTTTTTGTAGGGCTCGCATTCTTATACTCAACCTACATGCCAGGTCCTCATGAATCACCCTCGAAGAATCTCACAAGCTACCTACCAAAGGGAAGGGCCATGCGTACACAATCTAGCTAGTCTACACATATGTGTTAGTATGCATTGATCACATTATATATTATCTTTTCAAAGTTATTTTAGATGTATCCTTTCATGTAGCCCTCCTAACTTTATAAATAAGAGACATTTTTTAACTTCATGTTGTGTGGATTACTCATAGAGATATTAAAATGTTCCACTTAATTTCTATAATTATTTTATTTCTCACTCGATTCTCATACTCTCAATTATTAAATACATAATAGTAGGGACAAGCATCCCACCCATATAAATTTGAGTCCAACAAATTCTAGCTCACTAAATAGTCCCACTAGGTTTTTAATATATCGAGTTGTTTTTCTCATCTATTAAGTGATCCAAGATAATAAGAAACTAGCTAAGGCTAGATTGGTGACATTTCACTAGGTTTTTTTACTTGACAGGGCACGTGTCTCATATGTTATGGCGATTTTTGAACCACTTTTTCTATGTTGTTGAAACTAAACTTTTGTAACAAAAGAGATATCAATTTTCTCTCACTTATGCTTTTTCTTCCTTTCCTGAATCTCTTTCTTATTCCATTTGGTTAAGCAAGGTGGGCACTCTCTGCATCTATATATTTGACATTTTATAGTGGACTCCTGCCCCTCAAATGCACTATAGACGTAGTCCATACAAAATTGAACAGCGTATATTCTACATCCTTTAGCATATCCCTTATTAGCTTTATAGGCATGTTTCTTTTCTCTTACTAGATTAGTAGAGTCCTGCAGTAATCGACTATTACCCTATAGCTTATTTCTCTTTCTTTTAGTATATCAACTTAAACGCTCAAACCTCATAATTTTCCCTTCGTCAAGTGTTGCCTCTTTCCCCTTAAAGAACATATGGTGCCTTCCAACAACAAACTATCTAACCCTCCCAATGATGGATCATATATTACCATTCACAAGGTGAAATGTAAGAATCTAAATGATGATAATTTTCAATTGAAGGGCAATATTGACCTTATTATCTTTTTGTGTTCTCCACTAATATGAAATGATGCAAAAGCATGATTTCAAATAGAATAAACCAAATCTACTTGACCATTAGAGTTGATTCAATCACATGTGTTCAAGGACATGAAACACCTTGTAGAAAGTGATAACTATTATTATAAACAATTATTTAGGTGTAACTATGCTTTAAAGAAAGTGAAGTGTGGCAAAGTTGTTGGATCTCATGATATTCCAATAGAGGTGTGAAAATGTTTAGGAGATGAAGGAATTTCTTGGCTTACTAAACTTTTTAATATTATTTTGAGGACTAAAAATATGCTAGATGAGTGGAGAATGAGTGTGTTAATTCCTATTTTTATGAATAAAGATGATGCATAAGATTGTACAAATTATAGAGGAATTAAGTTAATGTGTTGTACTTTAAAACTATGGGAGAAAGTTATGGAGTGTAGGTTGCAGTGTAATACTAATGTTTCTCAAAATCAATTTGGATTCTTGTCGGGTAGGTCTACTATGGAAGCCATACATTTATTAAGAGGTTGGATGGAGAAATATAGAGAGAATAAGTAGGATCTACATATGATATTTATTAATTTATAGAAAGCATATGATAAAGTTCCAAGAGAAGTGCTACAGAGAATTCTTGAAAAAAAGGAGTTAATAATGCTTATATTCAAATTATTAAAGATATGTATGCAGGAGTTATTACTTGTGTTTAAACACAAGTTAGTTTGACCAAGTATTTTCCTATTTCGGTTGGATTACATTAAGGATCAGCCTTAAGGCCATAAATTTTTTGCTTTAGTCATGGTTGTTCTTGCTAGACATTTGCAAGAGGATTTACCTTGGTGTATGCTTTTTGCTGATGATATTCTTCTTGTTGATAAGATTAGAGATAGAGTTCAAGGTAAACTTAAATTATGGAGGTCAACCATAGAGTCTAAAGGTTTTCACTTGAATAGATCTTAAACTGAATATATGGAGTGTAATTTTAGTAGTAATGGATCCAGTGAGGGGATTTTGACATTGGGCAATTAAATCATTAATATGAGTACACATTTTAGATATCTTGGATCTATTGTTCAGAGTGATGTTAAAATAGATGGGGATATTATCAGTAGAATTCAAGTTGGATGGTTGAAGTGGAGGAATGCATCGAGCTTGTTGTGTGATAGAAAAGTGCCCCTCAAACTTAAGGGAAAATTCTATAAGAAGTCGGTGAGACCTACAATGCTTTGTGGTGTCAAATGTTGGACATTAAAATAGAACCATAATACTAAGTTAAGTGTCACAGAGATGAGGATGCTTATGTGGCTTTACACTTAGAGATAGGATACAAAACAAGCATATACGTGGAAAGGTTGGAGTAGCTCTACTGGAAGATAAGATTAGAGAGAGTCTCCTTAGATGGTTTGATCACATAAAATGGTGGCCTCCCGATGACTCGGTTAGGAAAATAGAGGTATTAGATTTGTCTTATGTTAAGAAAGGTAGAGGTAAACCTAAAAGGACTTGGTTAGAAATTATTAAAAATGATCTTTCTTTATTAAATTTAAATGAGAATTTGACTTTTAACAGGTAATAATGGAGAAAAACGATTCATGTAGCCTACCCCACATAGTGGGACAAATGATTCATGATGTTGTTATTATATATTTAATTTATGAAACGGACATCATTAGTCTTCCATACATCATGTCGAGTCAACATTATAATTAAGAATTTATTGCATTTTTTATATTTGATGGTCGTGAAGAATATGTTACTAAGGGGAAATTTCAGGCTTTCTTCTGCTCCATGATTCTTATGGAGTCATTCCCGATGCATTTCTTATTGGTGAATGGTTAAACAAATAAACTACATATGATACTACTTCTGCTCATAATTCCTTTGACAATCTCTTACTTTTGAGCATACTCCTCTCCATGTCAAGGATGATTCTATTCTTCCTTTTCTTTTAAAATGCGTTGAATACTTCTATATTTTGCTTCAAAAAGTATACCCATGTTTTTTGTGAAAATCATTAATGAAGATAAGAAAATAGTTTCTCTTACTAAGTGAGCTTGGCTTTATTGGTCCACAGACATCTATATATATGAGCTCCAATAACTTTCTAGCTCTCAAACTTGATTCTCTTGGAAAACTTTTTCTAAAATGCTTCCCAAGTAGATACGCTTCACATATTTGATCGGAATGCTTGATGCAAGGAAGACCTCTCACCATCTCTTTCTTTAAAAATAGCTTCGGACCTCCAAAGTTGAGATGCCTAAATCGAAGGTATCATAACCAAAAAATATCTTTTTAACAAGATTTGAGGCACTTGGAAACATCATTTTGAAGGTTTAGCAAAACATTCTAGTTCTTGATATTGGCACTTTCACAATTAAAGTGCCAATGTTATCTTTTAAGAGAAGATAATTATTTTTAAATGAATATCATATCCTTTCTCTTAAAGTTGCCCCTAACTTAAAACATTACTCTTCATTTTTGGTGCAAAATAGTCATTGGAAATAAATTGATGATTCCCATTCATCAAGCTATAAGGATGTTAACTTTGTCTTCTACTTCTATTTTTTGAGTCATTTCCGAAGGATACATTGATGCTCATCGATTCATCAAGCTCCACGAACATGCTTCTTTTTTCCCCACATGTGATTTCTTGCTCTAGTGTCTAGGTACCATGTTCCATCTTCGTATCTTTCATTATCTTTGTAAGCTAGCAATAGTATCATCTTATTATCTTTCTTCTTCTACAAAGTTGACTCTTTCGTTGGCTTTATTTTTGGGCACTCTACATTCTTTAGCATAATACCCAAATTTATTACAATTGTAACACTTAACTTTAGATTTCTTGTACATTGAGTTTGAGCACCCTCTTCCACTCCCTCTTGTTGAGTGTTCTCTCTTTCTTGATTGTTGCTAAAATCTTTTTCTTGTTCATTTGCATGACCTCATCCTTGTCCACAACCTTTTCCACAAAAGCTTTTAATGTTCTTGTTGAATCTTTCATATTTCTTGGCTAATTTGAGAACTTTCTTGAGGAATTGTTCGATAATCCTTTCATTCATCTTCTTTTTTTCTTCATAGGCTTGCAAGGAACCCATGAGTTACTCTATTGTCATCTCTTATAAATCTTCTGTCTCCTCGATGATAGTTACTATACTAACAAATCTTGATTTAATGAGCGAAGAATCTTTTCAATAATAGTCACATCTTCTAGCTTCGTACCATTTCTTTTTTGGTTATTAGAAATGGCAAGAACTCTTGAAAAATAATTGGAGACCGCCTCACCTTCTTTCATTTGTAAAGCGTCAAATTGTCTTCTTAACATTTAAAAACGTATCTTTTTAACCTTCTCTTCTCCCTTGTTTGCAGCTTCTCTCAGCTTGCTTAGCTGATGTAGTAGTTGAGATTATCTCAAAGCCAGCATTATCTAATGCTTGATAGATGAGGAAAAGATTCTTCTTGTCTCTCTTTCTTGAATCTCTTAAACTATCCTTATGTGTTAATAATAGAACAGACTCATCCCTTGGCTCATCGTAGCCTTTCTCTATAATCTCCCAAATGTCATGTGCTCAAAGAGCGCCTTCATCTTTATGCTCCAATTATCATAATCTGTTGTCTTGAGCAATAAAACTTGGAAGGAAGCCATACCTCCATTCGCTATATCAAGAAAGGAACATGTCTCTTATGAACTTTTATTTGGTCCGGCGAACGTACGCAACTCTACGTTCGGCCGCCAATAGAACCGCGCCACGCGTTTTCATTATTTACCGCACGCCCCGACAACCCGACCCAAAAAGGACCCAAGATTGCTTGGTATTGCTCAGTATTGCTATGTATTGGTCGAATTTGCTCGGCAATAACCAATACCGAGCAAATACCTAGCAATACCGAGTTGTACCGAGTTGTACCGAGTTTTTTCTAGCAATGCCAAGCAAATACCTAGCAATACCGAGCAAATCCCTAGCAATACCGAGCAAATCCTAAGCAAATACTGAGTTGTACCGAGTTGTATACCGAGTTGTACCGAGTTGTAGGAAAACTCGGTACAACTCGGTATTTGTATATTTTTGGTGTTCACAGAGCGGTATTTCTCATTTTTTCAAAGCAATACCTAGCAAATACCGAGCAAATACTGAGTAATACTGAGAAAATCGCGAACATAGCATTCCCGGGTTCCGCTCCGGGTCAAGTCGTCGGGCCGCGCAGTAAAAACTAAGAGCACGTGGCGACATGTTATTGGCGGTCGAACGTAGCTCTACGTCCGGTCAAAGGACGTAATAATTGTTCGTCTCTTATAGCACTATGTTAGAATGAAAAAGGCTTTTGGAACAAGAGAAGAAAGAAGCTATAAATTTTATTTCTCACTTTTAGTTTGATACAAACTAAAAAATATCACTACTATTTATAATAGTAATGCACCGTTAAGATTATGCCAACATATTTCAATTTATTGGTTACAAATAACTCTCTAAAGCGTTCTCATATCTACTATCATAAATGATATTAAATGTATATTCTAGACTTTTCTAATAATTTTTCCATAATAGATTTCTAGAATTTTTTTCAATAGGTTACTTTAGATTATGGGCTTTAATCAAAAGCCCAAATAAGATTGGGCCAAATTAAGTTTAATTTTCAACAGAGGAAACAAATTGCAGTTGAATACAAAGTAGTGTCATTTGAATAAAATTATTTGGTTCAAGCTCAGACTAATGATAAAAGATTGAAGCCTAACATGCACCGAGAAATGTCTAGAATTATAATGGGCAAACATTAAAAAAAATCTTAGAACAGTTTTGATCCTAACATACAAGTTTTTGTTCCACTTTCTGACAAATATTATAATTTTAAGTACAATAACCATACAATGTGCAATTTGAACACGACTTCTGAGATTCAAAGAGCACTTTTAACAGCCACAAGCTTCGGCTTCAATTAGCTGTTGCCAAAAGCCAGTTGAATATTATCTGAATAGCTTATTCAAGTCAATAAACATCAAATATACATTTACAGATCATATAAATTTTATCAAACATCAATCAGTTATGAATTTATAATAGTCTATATTTGATATTAATCTATCAATTTCTTCAGACCAAGGAATCTGCTCTTTTGCTGCCATTGAGCTCATAGGAGAAGCCCATCCAGCTCTACTAATGTTCCTTCTATCAACTGAGATTCTTTGCTTTCCAGATAGCTTTGAATCAAATAAATCATTTCTCTGTCTGGGCGCACTCTGCGATCTTGATTTCGCCTTCCAGGACTTGGTGTTTGCCATATAATTGGGGAAGAATGGGAATTCCTGAGAGATCAGATAAGATTCTTCTTGATTGGAATTGCCCTCTGAAGAGCTAATTTTTCGAGTTCTCGGAGTAGGTGATGAGTTTTGAGAGCTGTTTCTTGTTGTGAAGAAGGTTTCGGTTTCCTCACGATTTCCTGAGCACATTCCAGTTACAGTTGAAGGAGTTAAGGAAGGTTTGAGATAGTTGAAGAGCTGCCTTCGATCTTTGGTTTCTGTTTGTGCCGTTGGATTGCCCTTTTTGTTCTTTGAATTGGCCTTTTGTTGGCGAAGGCCCCCCTTCTCCATCATCTTGTATGCATCTCTCTCCATATCCTAAATGGATTGTTGATTTCCATTAGACTGATATTTGGGATTTCGATAAGTTAAAAAGAGATCAGTGGTGGATTAATGGAGGAGTTTGGGATAACTCTCCTTTCTTTCTGGTTTGAGAGAGAAGCCATCATATGCATAATATAAAATTTTTATCATTAAATTATCTTATAATTATATATATATTTATATATATAATTTTGCTATTCCTTCTTTTCATGCTCTTTTTTTTTTAATTAGAATATTATAACTTCATACCATAATCTTAATTTAAATTTTAATAAATCTGTTTGTATATTTTTTAAAAAAAATTTGCCACTTGTTTTTTTCAACAAATATTTTAATTAAGAAAATACATAAAATCCCTTCTTGCCAAATGGTTGCTTACACTCACTATCATACTTTTTAAATAAAAGTCGTCCATATATACCAAGTAACTATTTATTTGTGACCAACTATCACTATGTGCATGTTTTAAATAAAGTCCTCTTGCCAAATGACTACATAGATTAAATTAGGAACATATATAAATTTTTATTTTATATTTTAAATAGGCAAATTAAATTATAAAATAAATATTTTTTATTGAAAATAATAAATATTGACATTATACATTACTTATTAGATAAAATAAAAACAAATTGAATTGAAACTTTTCGATAAAGACAATGAAAGTAAAAATGAGCCATAGAATAAGGAGAATCATTCTTGACCAATTTCATATAATAATAACATTATTAATAATAAATTAAGTATGATGATCAGCACTTACATATAACTGTTGGAATTTAGATTCATTGATCATTCTCCTTTGATTAGTTTCCTTGCGTTGCATTGAATGAACTTCTTCAATCATTCTAACTCTCTGAGCTCTAGCTCTTACTTGCACTGTTAGTAAAGCTTGCATGCCTCTAAGAGTAGCTGCAGCTTTTTTCCTCACCAGAAATCCCCTCACCACGGCTTGCAATTTTACCAATCCCTTCAATGCCCTCAATGCCTTTCTAGCCTGTCAAAATTTCTCATTCAATTTTCAAATATGTATGTAAGAAGTAATTACATGTATAGATATTCAATATTTTCATATTCTTTCTTTAATTACACGTCTCTCTCATTTATAAAGCTCTAATAGGCCGGTTGTAAATCGATGAAGTTTTTCTGCTATAAAATGTAATAACTTGTAATAAATAAACCAATTATAATCATTTTAATATCTAATAACTAGAGAGAAATATAATTTCAGAAAATCTAAAAGAATTATATTAGATGTAATATTGATTATGTAGAGAAGATAAAACATATGTAAATATATATAATACATACCAGAAACGATCTGAAACAAGCTTGGATTTTAATAGCTGCAACTTGCTGAATTGTACTGAAGCTTGATTTCCTAGCAGCTGTTTTGGCAATCTCTGGCTTGAAGAAGAAAGATGGTGGAGAAAACTGGCCTTTTGGAGTATGTTTCAGTACTGTTTCAAGCTGAAGGCTTCTCATGCTTTCTCCTTCAGGAGTAGTGGGTGGCGGAGGCGGTGGCGGTGGTGGAAGCTTAAACCATATCTTTCTCTCCATTAATCTTCCTTGATTTTTCTCCTTCTTTCCAGTTAAGAAATTTCTCAGCCATTTCCCAGCTTTCACCATTTTATTTTATTTTATTTTTGTTATTGGTAAGGAAAAGGAATCGAATTGAAGGAATTTAGAGAGCTTAAAATTACGTTTTGCACTTTTGTTTGTTTGAATTTATATCTGAAGTTTGGGATTACAGAAGGAAGAGAAGAGGATGGAGGGGGGATAGATGAAGAAAATGGATATTAAATGTAAGAGCTTCTTTCCAAGCTTCCATTTGTCAGTATTAGGAAGAATAATTCCAAATTAGCACTGCAACTAGAAAGCTAAGAAAAAATTTCAGGCTAATTCAAATTTGACCAAGATGATAAGAGTTGATTGATTATAATATCAAAATGAATTTAATGATAAAAAACTCATCCTGATCACATTTGGATCAGAATATTTTGAGTTAAATTTAATAAAAAAAAATACCTAAAAAGATGGAGTCATACAGATTATTATTTAAAAATCGAAAGCTAATAATAACAAACAGAAAATTCAATTCTTGTGATTTTCATGATTCTTTAATTGAATTTTTTTTTTTTTTTGGGGTACTGATTTGATGCTGAACCAGACATGCATGAAAAGTCAGCAAAGGAAATGAGGGAAATTTTCAAAGGATGGTGATAGTATTTTTTTTCTTTTATGACGATACTTTTCCGATTATTGTATGTTTTTGGTGATGATACTTTTGAACTACTTTTAATTTAAATTTTGGATGGAGAGGGATTTGCAGGTAAATGTACTTGTTTAAGAATGGCAAGAAAAAAAATTATGTGGAATAAATAGTAAAAGGGAGGAATAAGAGAGAGAAAGGATGAGCAACCAAATTATCAAAATTAACAATTAAGAAAATGTGCTCAACATAATTAAAAAAAATGGAAGAGAGAGAAAGGGAGACCATGATATTATAATTTTTTTATTTAAATGATAAAATTTATTGCATAGGATTAGGGGTGGATCTAGAAAATTTTCTATGAGACACTATAAGAGAAGTATAAAGTAAGCATAAATATCATAGCTCCATATCTCCTAATTTTTTGATACATAATTAAATTAAGCTTTAAAATATTTTAAACTAAATATAGTTTTTAATTAGTTTAGTATTATTGCCTTAAATGAGTTACGAATAGCATTGTATGAAGATACAACACGTACATGTCTAAATAAGAGAATAAGTTGAATGAGAAAGTAAAAATTTTACCTGAAATATTCAAAAATAAAAAACAATAGGCATGCCCAAGTTAAAATGATTCCACTAATATTTGTCATCAATTACAAATGACATTCTTCCTCGAAGGAAGATGTTGATGCAATGTAACAAACATATAATGTAAATAACATATTACGTAATTGAAGTTAGATGAGCCTTGAGTATGAAGTTGTCTTTAAAAATTCATTTATAGCCACACTCTTTTATGGTGGTGAAATCAAAGAACAATAAGTCCAACATCCATGCTAGTTTTAACATGGAGATTCATAGTAATATCAATAATTAATCTTATACGAAATATAGTACGCGCATTGACATTGTTGGTGATAGTAGTGATAGAGTTAATGAGCTTTGGTGTAGCCAAGAGAAATGGCTAGAGGGCCATAGTCCAATGACGGTAATCGAAGGACCATAGCTCGACGACAATGGTCGGAGGACCGTAATTGAGCAATAACGATCAAATGATCGTAGTTAAGTGACGATGATTGGAAGATTGTAGTCGAATGATGATATCTAGAGAATTATAGTTAAGTTGTAGTAGTTAGAGGATAGTAGTTGAGTGATAGCAATATGAGGAACTTAGTCCAACATCCATGATTAGAAGATTGTAGCTGGCAGAAGGTGGCCAAGGGACTATACTCTGACCTATAGTAAATGATTTCTCTAATGTTTATCCTTAAGTATTGGTAATCTTACTGCCCCATAGAGAAATTTTATATTGAGGTGTTTCCTGGTACTTGTCCAATTTCTAAAGCTCCATATTGTATGTTACCTAAAGAATTATAAAAATTGAGGGGTTTTGTTAGACCCAGTGTTTCCCTGTAGGGTGCACATGTGCTTTTTTTGGAAAAAAAAAAAGATGCAATAATAAAATGCACATTAACTATAAAGAACTAAATAAGATATATGTTGCCTAGCATTGACTACGTGTTTGACCAATTAGAAGCTGCATTTATATTCTCTAAGATAGACTTAAGGTCAGAGTACCACTAGTTGAAAGTGTAGGAGGAGGATGTGGCAAAGGCTACTTTTAACTCCAATATGTCTACTATGAATTCTTAGTCATGCCTTTTGGGGTGATTAATGCACCCTCCATATTTATGGATCTGATGAACAAAATATTTAAAACATATCTAGATCAATTTATGATTATTTTTATCAATGAATATCAAACAGTCCATTTGAGAATTATATTAGAGATATTGAGGCAACATAGATTATATGCAAAACTTTTAAAGTGAGAATTATGGTTAAAAGTATCACTTGTCTAGGTCATATTATAAACAATAATGGAATATCTATAAATCCGTAGAAAATGTGAGCTATTATAAATTGGCCAAGACCTACAACTATTTCTAAAGTGCATAGCTTTTTGGGTATGGTAGGTTCTTATAGGAAATTTATAAAAGGCTTCTAACAAATTGTAATTGCTTTGCATAGATTGACACATAAAGTAGTGCCATTTTAATGGACATCTAAGTATGAAAATAGTTTAATTTTTTTTTAAATTAAAGAATCATCTAGTAACATCTTATGTTATAATTATTTTTCTCTAGTATAGAAGGATGTTAGGTGTTCAATGATGAAACATTAAAGGGTGTGTAATGATGCATCACAGTAAAGTTATTACTTATGTCACTAGGTCGTTAAAGCCACATTAAAAATAAACTATCTTGTCACTATAATATCTATTGTTCTAGGATCTAGCAAGTTAATCAAGCTAATTTGAGATGAACCCTTGTTTAATTTTGATTAAATCATGAAATATAAGTTCTATATTATTTAACTATCATTAACTAAGATTAGAATTGGAATGAAAAGAGAAATTCATAAGTGAAATAATATTCCTTAGAATGTTACAACACTCTTAGTGGCAGGAGTGTGGAATTGTTCTCTCTATTTAGGAGGAGAATTTGAAGGAGCATTGTGGTAATGGATGTTTCCATCACATCATTCAGCTCTATATTTAGGGGAATCTAAAAGAATCTAGAATGTTCTATTTGAGCATATGATTATTGAGGAAGTGGGCATCACTGTGCTAGGTCAAAAAAATGATATTTTTAAAATAAAAATCTAAAATCATTCCCCCCACCCCCCTGGCACCTCCCCCACCCCATCAATTTTTAGAGAAAAAGAAGTGAAGAAAGAGGAGAGAGAAAAGGAGGGAAATTTGGATGTTGCGGGGTTGAATTTGTTCATCATTCTAGTTAAGGATTTTATTGAGCATGAGATAGTGTTCTAAAAACCTATATTTGATTTTAATTATAATAAGTTTATCTCAAGATATAGATAAAAAATAAATTTTTTGTAGGATTTAATAAACTTCCACTTTATAACTTTTAATATGTATAAAATACATCATTTTAAGTATTTTGATAGTAAGAAATCAAAATTTTACTAGTTTGTTTTCTTTGTATAAATTTATGTGAATATTAGTAGAATGTGGTATTTTTAATATTAGTAGTAATTTGATAAAAGCCTTAAATTGATGATATGAACATTTTTCTGAAATAATATCTAAAAAATGTAATATTATGTGAGTGGGCATTTTATACCCACATTGACACCTGAGTGTTGTATATCTAGCATTAATGCATCAACATCATCATGTTTAATATTATAATCATTCCTTAAATTATTTAAGTTTCATTCACAAAGCATAATATATGGAGGAGATTCTCATAATGAAAATTATCAAAAATGCACTATTTGTAATGTTAAAATGGCCCTATATGTTCTGTTCTAGCCCCATCTTCCTTTTGTCTATGTGGGAGGGATTCTGACCCCACTTGTTACATGCGAGTCTGAGAAGTTTTCTATTTTGATTCTAGCCCCACTTGTTGTATTCTATTGCAAGAGGGTTAGAAAGAGTCATAAGTGAAAGTAGATTTATAAGTAGGCATAAGGACATATGCATAATATATTACTACATTACATATTCTAGTATGTCAATGAATTAAGTATAAATAATATTTTGATAACACTAAAACTTCTATGTATATTATGATACATCAAGTAAATTCAACTGCAAGTAGAATTCTAATGGAAAGCATATCATGATATCTCCCTCTATAAAGTCTATTTATGAAATTAGAAGTAATGACTCTATAAATAAGTACACTCTAATAATTCTATGAAAGTATATATATGAAAAGTATAAATAAAATGTTATGTTTAAAGATTGATAGTGATGTCTAAATTGATATTCTGAAACCCAAACATATTAAAATTTTATATAAATTACTTTTTGCTAACACTTAATTTATACTCTATTAATTAACCAAATATTTGAATGATTCACTATTTATATTTTAATGGATATTGGTATCTATGATGGAAATGTGGATAAATTCCACTGAGCGAGTGGTGCTCATTCTGTGAAGTTTTTATGATATTTCAAAAAAAATGAAGAAGGCCCAATGGAGTAGAGTGATAAGTGCAAGATCATCTGAATCGGGTTTTCTGAGGTATTATGTAATCTAATTTTTATTTCTATGATGTATAGAATTTATACTAATTAGGTAATTACATATGATTTTGGAGAAATAAATTTTTGATGATAGTATCGAATATTTATTTATGTGTTTATTTATTTAGTATCCTATGTTATATTATGTATTGTGGTTGAATAATGATAATGATAATAATAATAATGTTTATTATTATTATTATTATTAGAGATTTAATTCTTTCCTTAGATCTTGGGGCATAACACTCACGATCCTAAAATGATGATTATTATATTTGCCTTAAAAATATGACTGCACTATCTATATGGAGTTTGAAGTGAAACTTTCACAAATCAGTAGAGTATGAAATATGTTTTCACTCAGAGAGAGTTGAATATGAGACAATGAAGATGGATATAATTATTATAGACTAAGATCTCAATATCTAGTGTTATTCATGTAAGGTTAATGTTAAAGTTGATGTTTTCAGTAAATAATCTGAAGAAGTAGTTGGTTCTATGATTATATTAGATGATTATTTTATTAGTGATATGGAAAGGCTAGAATCAAAAGATGTTAAATCAATTAATTTGGATATGGTGTTCTTTTTTAAATGATAATTCAACCAACTTTACAGAAAAAGATTCAGAAGCCTAGAAGTTTGATGAGTATATAAAATTCATAGATTATCTTATGTCTAGAAGGAAATTTGATCTTCAGGTAAATGAATTATGAGTGTTATTGTGTAAGGGCCGATTATGGATTCCTAGGGTTTTAGGCTTAAGGCAAGAAATTTTACACTAGGAAAATTTATCAAGATCTATAGTCAATGTTTTAATGGCCTGCATTGAAACAAGAGGTAGCAAATTTTGTATCTAATTGTGAAGGTGGAACATCGATGAATTCTAGCTTACTGTTGCATTTATCCATTCTTGAGTGGAAGAAGAAATGATTGCAATGGACTTTAATATGGGATTCCCAATATCTCAACAGGGACATGAAGCAATCGGGTATGTGTGTAATATCTATTATTATAGTGTCTGGTTTATTTGCAATGACCTTATGTAAACTTATTGAGAACTATAAGATTATTTAAGTATTTATGTATTCCTATGAATTTTAACAAATAAAAAAATCTATAACTCAGAAGTTTTCCTTGGGAGAACTATAAACCTAAAGTGGGAATGCTAAAGTTCAAAGCTCTATGTCTAGATGAACAAAAAATAGAGTCTTTAAGAGTGGTGCACTGCCATTTTTGTTTGCAGAGGAGTGCTTGGGTGCATTATAGAATTGATAGAATATCACTACAATATAAGAGATTTTCAAAATTAGAGGCTATTAGTCATGTTGGACCTTAGGGCTTGATATGTTTAGCATATGTCTATATGTTATTTTTTTTATTTTTTTTTTTACATGTTTACATTTATATTTTGATGAATGAAAGTGAAATCAATATTAATGTTTATTATTGTGTGGAAAATATGTTTGTATATTAGATAATTTTATAATCATTATGTGTTGTGTATTAAGGAAAAGTGTAAAGTAAGAAAAAAATTCTTCCAAATTAGATCTTGAAGAAATCATAAGTCCACTTATATAACCTTGACATGATATGACCCATCAACGAGTAATGGGTTATATCAGCTTGGGTTATGACACTTTTGTTGGTCAATTGACAAAATATGTATGTTTTCTTCCAATAGGAAAAAGATTCTAGGAAAAATTTGACACAGATTTACATGCATGAGATTATTAGATTACATGAGATGCTGAGGGTAATTATTTTTTAAAATGATAGTAGATTTACTTCTAGAATATGGAGAGTTGTCTAGGGAGGTTTAAGAACTAAATTGAATTTTAGTACTGATTTTAATCTATAGACATATGGTTAGTTTGAAAGAACTGTTCAGTATTAAAAGATTTAGTGAGGTTGGTGTGCTTGATTTTAGCAAAAGCTGGGAAGATACATTTATTGAATGAATTTTCTTAAAGAAACAACTTCCAAACTAGCATTAGTATAGCACCGTATGAAGCTTTGTATGATTATAAGTGTAGGACACCATTATCTTGGATAGTGGTTGTAGAAAGAAGACTGTTAGGGATAGCTCTTGTGGATTATAATATTAAAATAATTAAATAGATTTGAGTTAGATTGAAATTAGCTCAAGATACATAACAGAAGTATTATAATTCAAAGCATCAATACGTATAATTTTATATTTGCAATTTTATATATGTCAAAGTTAGCCCAATAAAAGATGTGAGCAAATTTGACAGAGAAGGAAATGCTGAATCCAAGATATATTAGAACATTTGAGGTAATATATAAAATTGGATAAA
Source organism: Dendrobium catenatum (assembly GCF_001605985.2). Classification (NCBI taxonomy): domain Eukaryota; kingdom Viridiplantae; phylum Streptophyta; class Magnoliopsida; order Asparagales; family Orchidaceae; genus Dendrobium; species Dendrobium catenatum. Next base: position 51,516 of record NW_021318667.1, read on the forward strand.
TCTACTTACTATTTACTTTTTCCCAGTCATATGTATGATAAACATAATGTGTTTCATATTTCTTCCCTGAGGAAATGGATCATCAATATGGAGAATAGGGTTTTCGAAAATGAAATAAAAGTATAGCCTAATTTGAGTTATAGGGAAGAACTTGATCTTATTCCAACTTATGTTGTTAAAAATTAAGAAACAGATGAATTTTTATGGTAAAAGATATAGTAGGGGCAAAAGTCTGATAAAGAAGTAACATGGGAAAAGGAATTTAAAAAATAAGGCAAATTTATCCTTATTTGTTTAACTAATGTGTGCAATGAAATATTGAGGATGATATTTTTATGAGGGTGGACTATAAAGACCATTGTAGAAATAATTAGAACACCTATAATGACCTAAATTGATATACTACGACCATTATATTTACATTTATTTATTTTTAAAATTTCTATGATTAATTCTACATTATTTTCTATTTGAGTTTAATCTTAGGGATTATGTGTGAAAATTTGCAAGCATATGAAAACTTCTTGGGAGTAGAGGTGTCAATATATGACACGATCAAAAACCCGACCCAAAAATTTTTGGTCCAGGTCATCCCAATTACGAAATAGGTCATGATAGGGTTCAATATTTCAGTAGCAGGTAGGGTTCAGGTTGACCCAACAACCCATGGATGACTCAATTAGTTTGGGTTAGATTGACATTTGGCTTATCATGCACTTTAACATGTTTAGTCATTCACTTATTCTTATTTCTTGTATACTTACTTCCTTTCTTCTTTCGAATAGTCACAACCTTGAACTCACTGACATTACCATCTCCTCATCACAACCACTAGAGAACTAGATCGCACCATCGCAACCTTTAGAGAACTAGATCATACCATCACAACCTCTAGATTGCCTCCCGCCATCACATGAAATTATTATTTCTCTATCTCTATATGCCAATTTTATAGTTTAGGGTTTTTCCATTTTTGTTGTTCTAAAGCTGAAACTTGGAAAAGATTCAAGGAAATACTTCAAATTACAATTTAGTCATTCTCTTAAGTCAATCTACTTAGGCTCGTACTCACATGGTGCTCAAGAGAGAGATGAGATTATACTTTTGTTATTCCTCTTCTTGTTTTTTATGTATCTCTTGATTAGCAAAAGTTTGTGAGCTAAAATACAATAAAACCCTTAGGTTTTAACTTTACTTTTATCAGTTTATCTCCATATTACCTACCAACTTACCAACCCTAATTTTCATTCAAAGTAAGCAAAAGAAAACATAATCAAGTTTATAATTCACTAACCACAACTACATCTATATAAGAAAATCATTTTTAGGTTTATCACATTATGTTATTGTTATTGTTATAGTTTCCAAATCTTACAATTTATATTTTAAGGTTATTAGTGAACTATTTTTACAGTTGGATGGTGGACTAATATGTGATGGTAATTTTCTTCATATATGATGGTGTGCATATATTATAAAACTTATTATGCTAGAGGGTACAAAGAAGATATATAATTTATGTCACACCCCAAAATAAATTGGAAGAATTGCATCTACTTTCATTTAGTCATTTAACTCGAGCTTAATAATTTCATATAAATAATAGAAAGAAATTGATTTATATTTATATTCATCAATATGTATAATTATTACATGCCAAAAATGTCATGTATACAATATTCATGTTACAAAAGACTAGCTACATCACTATAAATACATCATTACATAAAATAACTACAAGCACTTCAACCATCCAACTTGAATGATATCAGTATATTAACCAAAATCTTACTACTGAATTCAATACAAAGTAAAAGAGAATAGTATATTATAAATCCTATAAAGAAATTAATGTATCAATATCTATTATCAGTGCCAATTTACTGTGTCAATTATTCATATAAATTTATCAACCAGTCTATCCTTATCATTCAGTCTGTTTCAATTATCTTCAATCAATATTATCATTCAATAATTTGTATCCTTCTATTAGTAAAATCATTTTAGTAACAATACCAGCAGACATAATATATAATGATATCAGTACAATAATAATCAGTAAAACTATCAATATAATATCCGTAGCATTAATCACTAATGGTGTAAGTACAATATTAGTAACATTAATCAATAGAAGTATCAGTATAATATTAGTAAAGTAATAAAAAATGGTATCAATATAATATTAGTAGAAGTAATCATTAACAATATCAATACAATATCAGTTATAGTAATCAGGAATGTCATCAGTAATTTCTATATAAGATATTTAAATAAGGGTATCATGATCTTGCTCCTACCCTTATGATTCTCAATCAGTCGCCCCTTATAACTCTCAATCAATAAACTCCTTATCACTCTCAATCAGTGAATCACATAAAGTAGTCACCCCAACTTCTTATAACTCCCAATCAATCTCCAGCTCCTTATGACTCTAATTAGTAAATCAATAAATCTTGAGGGTATCACGTGGAATTAATGTTTCATATATATGATATCATTTAGTACATCATTTCATCAAAATAGTTAGAATCCATTTAGAAGATCATTCAATATATACCAATCATATCAATTATTTTTGCTCAATCATATTTCATTATTATCATGTCAATGCATAGTACATTACTTTTCAACCTAGTTTTAGTATATATTTTCTCTACACATTTCACATAGAAGATCATATAAATATTTTAACTAGTAAAAATGTAACAAAATAATCAAATCTATAATATATCAAAGGTTATATGGTGAAAGCTTACAAAATCAAGAGAAAATGTATTTTTTGTAGATTTATGAGAGATAAAATCCTTAGAATTAAAATCATCAAAAATAGGAGTAAGAGATTATTCATTTACCATGAATAGAATATTTTTTGTAATTGGAAGGATGGATAAAAATGACAAAAACATTTCCCTCTCTATTCTATCTCACCTTCCCTTATCCTTTCTCTCCATCTCTTTTCCTTTCTCTCCTTCTCCATTGATTTCATCCTGGCCAAGTAGCTTGAGAGTGAGGGCGTGAGGGGAAATGGTAGGGATATTTATATTAAAAAATATATAAAGTAGTACTAATGGCCTAGCACCACAACACTTTGACCCAGCACCATAGCGGTTTGCCCAACAGCCATAATATTATATGTCAAATTGAGAATTATTATAGAATAGAGACACAAATGCACAATGGAATTTTTGGCAACACTATGGTCTCAAACCAATCTCCATAGAGCTCACAAGTACAATGTCGAAGCACTCTAGTTTAAATAGATATTAAGTTTTTTAAAACACATTTTGTATTTTTTAGTTATTACAGTTTAATCTAAAAAATTAACGATAGCATAGAGAATGTAGAAGTTTCTCAAGCTAGGAAACAAAAATGTTTAGATTATGTTAAGAAAAGTTATCTTGATGCAAAAAGTGGTTTGAGGGAAGATGTTTTAACTAGATGGAACTTTACTTTTATTATACTTAATAATGTTGTTTATTATTAATGTGCTTTTTTTGCATTTAGAGTTAGGTGATTCGAATTACAAGTCTTGTCCTAATAGTATTGAATGGGACAAAATGAAATCTCTTGGCTCCTTTTTATGAGATAACTTGTGTCATCTCTAGCAGAAAATATTCAATTGCAAATCTTTACTTTATTTCATTATAAATTGCTTATGTAGCACTAAAGCATGAAATTTCCAGTGGGCGATTAAAAAAAATGGTAACAGGTATGGTTTCCAAGTTTGAAAAGTTTTGGTCATAAATGTTTGTTATATTAGCAATAACTATTATTCTAGATCTTACATATAAATTTAACTTTATTAAGTGGTGTTATAAGTGATTATATGGTGGTGATATTGTTCTTGATGTTCGAAAAGTTAGAGATGAGTTATTTTAATTATTTATAAACTACTCAAAAGCCAAGAGGAATGGTTCAGTGGGATAGCAATCAATTGCAAAATAAAGTTAACAAAGTGATGTATCAGAAAAGTACTTGTACAATTATCAAATCACAATTTTTGTTCAAAAATTTTAGTTTATTTCCCACTCTTGGATCACATGAGCCTTGTGCACCTTTAGCTTTTAATTACAACAAACATTATTGGTTAAGCTAATCCAACGGACCAAGTCTTTAGTTTAGGTTATATTTTTTCACTAACATTTTAGGTTCAAGAAACAAGACAAAGAGAGAGTCAAATATGAAGAATGTGAAGTTTAAAATTTTCAAATGATTAGGGTGGTGTGCATAGGTTTATATATTTTTGCTTTTATTTGAGTTATTAAATATATTATATGCAAAATGGCCAAAAAACTATGCACACCTCACAACGGGGACAAACAGTACAAATAATTGAAATTTAAAATTTTGATTTTTTGATAAATTATTTTACATGAATAAAATCATTTATAATTATTTATATTACATAATAAAATAATTAATACTATAAACATTTATGATTTCTTAAAATATGAACAGTTCTAGACAGTTAGCTATATCAAATAATCCAAATAGAGTAGTTGAGAGAAAACCTTCTTTTCCTTTCGTAAAATTAAACTCTGACGGCTCGGTTAATCAAAATTCTGCTAGTGCTGGAGGTATTTTAAGATATCACAGGGGTATGATTCTAGCGGCATACGCTTCCCCTTAAGGTCTTCCTCTGTTATTACTGCTGAACTCGCTGCTCTTAGTTTGGGTATTGAAAAGTGCATTATCCTGGGTTTTTTTAATGTCTGGATTGAGTTGGATGCGCATATTGTGGTTCAAATTATCAATAATCTAGTTCAAGGAAATCCTCAAGATTTTTATTTAATTAGAAAAATCAAACAGCATCTGTCTACTATTAATTTTACTATATCTCATGTCTATCGTGAAGCAAACGCTTGTGCGGACTGGTTGGCTAAATTTGGCTGTCAGCTTGAGGGTTTTCAAAATTTGGATATTTATAACCTTAATCCTTTTCTGAAAGGATTAATTAATCTTGATAAAACTGCCCTCCCTTATATTAGACATGTTTAATCTTTCCAGTTCTCTGTTTCTGTATCTGTATGTGTTCTTTGGTACTAGCCTCTGTTATACTAATCTGGTAAGCTCTGGATTCTGTCAGAATCAGTGTTTTATGAAAGGCTCCTTTCATTATATTAACTATCTGCGATCCAATTTGAAAGGTATCGGGTGGCCGCTTATTAAGTTTAGCATATTGGATTTTAGGAGTTTTATCTACTGCTGGAACCCTTCTGATTACTGGTTTTACCATGTTTTTGTTTTTAGTAATTCCCCTGCTAGTCAAGATGATATTTTTCTTGGTAGAAATTTTACTAGTATCCTAAATTTAATCTCTCGCAACTGGACTGAGTTTACTCATTCTATCATTCTTTATGCTATTATGTTTCTGTGCTTAACTGGTGAGGTTTTTCTCTTAAATTTCTTGCGTTGCATAAAGTTCAGCGCTTATCTGTTAAGGATCGATCCTTCTGCTATGATTGATATGGTCCTTTACGGGTATACTTTTTCCATTAAGCTAGTGGGGGTTTTACATAACTGTTTCTATATTATATTTTGATGCTTTTTCCATATTTCCTTTTTTTGGAGCACCAGGTCGTGGATTATTGCTACTGCCATTTTTTGGACGAATTATAAGGTTGAAAAGGTTAGCCATTCTACCTGGTTGCATTTTCTTTTTGTATTTCCTTTGTTATTTTGCAGGAAGTTCGAGTAGAACGTTATTAAGTGGATCTTCCTTTTTTGGGTGCTGATGTCTCTCAGCCCGAGCCTTTTAGATCATTATTTTTGTAATGGTAGAACAGGGAACCACCGGCTCTTAGGTTCTTTTTTTCCTTTTAGTTTTATTGTAACTCCTCGGAGTCGTAGAGAGCTGGTGGATCCTTTTAAGGATTTTGTAACCGATTTTTGAAATTAACACGTAGGCCCCTCCGTGGGTTTAAACCAAAAAAAAAAGAGTTCTTTATTTGAGAGCATGGGAATACACTTATGAAGAAATGTTGACTCTGAGAGAAAGTTCCTAGGCAGTGTTTAAGGAGTGTGTTGTGGGGATTCACGTAGTTATTACTCTATTTGGCACTTACTCCGCTAGCTTATTTGTGTAATATCTCGAATATGTGAAATAAGTTTATTAGAAAAATATAAAAATTCTGAAGTAGAGCGCTTTGGTGTTGATATATGGTGCACTATGGTACTAGGCCATATATATATATGTAGGGGATGAAAATATTTCAAATATGGATGCAAGTCCTATAATTTTGATGATAACAAATATTACTAGATTTCTTAATGTGATGTCTCCTGATAATTGAGTTTATTTCATATCTGTTTAGCTCTGCTCATTAACATTTTAGGTCAACTGTTCACTTGCATCTTTGATCAGCTCAAGATTGGGTAGACTATGATTAAAGTATATTTTTAGTTTGTATGTACTTTTTATCTTTCTTGATTCAATCATGTATTTGAAAGATCCTAAAGCTGACTAACCTTCTACAACCACTCAAGGGGTGAGTTAGTGAGTTAGAAAGAAGATGAGTTTTTTGAACTAATCGTACTATAAAATTTATATCATATTAGATGATATGTTAACAAAAAAACATTAGTTCAGGAACTTTTATTAATTTAAATTGATTAAACTAATTGTATTAAACAATCATTATCATACAGGATGATCAATTATAATCATGAAAATAGTCGTCAATCATAATTTAGGTAATATTTTAAAATTCAAATTTTATTCTAATTGTATAGTAATATATGCATCGTATTGTACAATATATGGCAATCATACCTAAATTGTTATTGTGAATAGGGGAACAATTATGGTTAATTTGTTTGATCAAATTGTACAAAATGATTGGTAGCGATCATACTATACGATCCGAGTGATGCATAGGATGATAATTTATCATAGCCTATTGTATAAGATGAAATACCATAGTTTTTCAAATAATCATATAGGATGACCCTCCAATTTCATACTGTATGAACCGAGTGCTGCATAGGATGATGATTTATCATTGCTTATCATATTGGACAATCAGTAGAAACTCTTGAACTGATCGTACATGACAATACAATTCATAATATATAAAAGGCTTATTTTGTACTAATCATACTGGATGATCTTAAATAATATATTAGAATTTAGGGCATTTTTAAGGGCTACCTATTTAAAATCTCATGTAAACTTGTTCAAAAGCCTTTTCGCAGCTAAGTGTCTTGATAGGGAGCAAAGAGAAGGAGTTTAGGAGAGCTTTGAGAGAGAAAAGAGGGAGAAATTTATTGTGAGGGAGAGTTGTGAGGGATTCACAAGGTTAGTCCAAGCAAAGTTTTTTCTATCTTCTTCAAGTTTCTACCTTGATTCTTTGGTGGCTCTGCGGAGACATTCTACAGCACTAAGTCGTGGTTCTCTACTATCACCTAGAGATTGAAAAAGGATTCAAGATAATATGCCTTCTATTAGAAGGAGAAATAAGCTTCGAGGTATGCTGTTATCACCTGGAGGGTGTGAAAAGCTTTTTGTTCTCCATAGCATGGGGTTAGTGAAAGTAATTTTGTAAGGGATTCTCTGCCTTATTATGGGGGAAAATAGAGAGACACTTATTTTAATGCAATACTTGGAACGAAGGCTTTTGAGGAGTGGATGTGGGTCAGGTTGGATTGAACCACTATAAATTTTAGTGTATTTGTTCTTATTATTTATTGCACTTTATTTTTTTTATGATTAACTATGTGGTTGAAAACTCTGATCTTTTATTATTGTGAAATTAATTCACTTCAACATCGAGTGATAAAATTATCTATTTTCAAATATTGAAAAAGTTAATAAAAATATTTTTTTATTAAAGAAAATTTTAAATTACTAATTCACCCCCCCCCCTTCTTTGTTAGGCTGAGGCTGGTTCTTTGAGATTTAACAACCTTCACAAACTTTCAAAAAATAAAGGAGAGAGAAAAGTCTTTGGATCATATTTATCAGCCATTTTTTGTTACAAATTCTATTTTATTCATTATAAGTGACTAATCTCTTGCTTCTATTTTCAATGATTTGGATTTCTATGGATGTTATCTCTCCTAATTCTACCAAAAATGCACAATCACCTGATTCAATAAGCTTTCACTGTACAAGTTTGGATATATTATATATTTGATCATTATGAATAATTTGATATAATTTTTTATTACATTTTAAATAAAATACTAAATGATATCTGATACATTATATGATAACTCCACATGATAGCCTATTGAGCCACATAATTCACTAATTGTGAGTCATAAGAAGATGGAGAAGTATTGGGAGTTATAAGGAGTCAGGACAACTAATTCATGTGATTTAAGGGGAGTTAGAAGGAGTCCAGGCAACTAATTCACATGATACTAACATTAATAATGATAATTGTTACTGATATTGTGATTGATTTTGTAATGAATTGAAATATGATGAATTGTAGAAAGGTAAATTGATATAGATAATTAGTATAGACATTGATGCATATATTTCTTTACATGATTTATAGTATGTTGTTCTCTTTTATCTTATATTTATTTAAGTTATAAGATTTTAGTTACTTATTAGCTTATGTACTCATTACATAGTTTTACATGTTTTAAGGAAAGGGTAAGGATCCTATGATATGAGACACTGAATAACATGCATAATTTTTCTACTTGCAATTCTAGACAAAATGATAGAATGTTTATTTTTGTTATTCATTTGTATCTCTAGTTAATTAAAATAAAAGATATATATAATTCTTCTAATATATATCCTAGAATGTGATGATTTCTGTGTGAGGACTTCTTATGAATCCTTGTTGAGAGTGTCACTTGAGACTAGCCGAGAATGCTAGGGAGGCATCTTCGCTATGCAGGAAGTAAAATGAGAGAGGCATATCCACTATGTAGGAAGTAGAATGAGGGATGCATCTCCTCCATGTAAGAAGCAAAAGGAGGGAATCATCTCCAACATGCTGGGAAGTAGAAGGAAGGAGTCTAGGTGTTTTAGAGAGTGAAGAGTTATGTAAAAGTCATTATCCACCTGGGAATAGAGAAGGGCTTGTATACCTTGATGAGTGTAGAAGGAATACTTTCTAGTGAAATTCCCAAGAATGAGGATCTTGGGGAGTGGGCATGGGTCTAAGGACAACACTACTACAAAATTAATTTTGTTTCCTTTTTTCTTAAATTGTTTTACTTTGCCTACTAACATATTTTAAATTTATTATTTAGATCTTCTCTTTGTAGCAAGTGTTTATTTCAAAAAAAAAATCAATTATATTATGATAAATTTATAATTTCTGAAAAAAACATCTTGCTATGTTATCTTGCTATTAATTTTCTTAAATAACACCTTGCTATCAAAGTGCTTTAAAATTAATCTTTTTAAAGTTAATCATTTGGTTTTTTATTTCACCTCAAATCACTATTACTTTTTTTAAAAGGAATTTTGTTTTAAAACACCCATTTCATCTCCTCCTCCCCAAGCTATGTGTAGTCCCTTACATTTGGTACCAGTGCGAGATTTATTTGATTCAAATACCTAAGTAGATTTTGGTATGATACAGTTTAGGAATCAGAGCACATCATAAGGGTATTCTATTACTCGCCCACTATTTTTGGACAACATTCCCTTTGATTTTCTTAAAACATGCATGTTTACATTCATTCAATTCATAGATCATAGGATGTGGCATTTAATTCAAGTTAGATATTCACCACCAAATAGAATACTAAATGCAGAAAAATTTAAATACTATTCATTAAATGGAGCACAGAAGATATAGAACTTGCAAAGATAAATGTTAAATGTTTAAATCACTTCTTTTTTGCACTTAAGTCTAAGGATTATATGAGAGTGTTCGCTAGTATAATTGGAAAGGAAATTTGAGATAGAATGTGTGTTACCAATGAGGAAACTAATTAAGTAAAGAAATTCTAGTTAAATATTTTACTTCATGATTATGAACTTTTTAGAATGCAACCTAGTGAATGTCTGACATGTATACTCGCTTTACGAAAATCATTACTTCCTTGCATGATTTGGGTAAGCTAAAAAGGTTAATAAGATTCTTATATATGTCTTCTTGAATCTTGGGATGCCAAGGGAATGACGATCTCAAAATAAAAGGATATAAATGATTATTCTATTGATAATTTAATTGGTTCTTTTATTTCTTATGAGTAAAAGATTTTCTAAAGAGCTGCAAATAGTGGAGAAAAAAGAAAGAAGAAGACAATTGCTCTAAAAATCGATGACGCAAAAAATAGAAACTTACAAGGAGATGTAAATGAGGAGATAATGCTAATGCTAGGCAATTTAAGAAATTTCAAGAAAAAAAAAACAAGCATAAGTGACATAATGAAAAATACATAGGTAAAAATAAATCAAATAAGTTTATTGCTGATTTTGTTTGTTATTAATGCAAAACACAGGGCATATAAGATCAAACTATCCAAATCTAAAAATGCAACAAACCAAGGAAAACACTAGAAATAGATAATCATTTTAATTACAAACATTATGATAATTATTTTAAATGTTTCAAATCAAGACATAAAACAATAATTAGTATTTTCATTATAACAATAATAAGCATTTCGGTTATAATAATAATTAGTATTTTAGTCACAACAATAATAAATATTTTTATTACAACATCAATAATTTTTTCCAATGGAAATTTTCTTTTGAAAAAAAATACAAAATATAATTTTCATGACACTCAATTTGATCTGAAATCATTTAGTTTTCTAATTAATGTCTTGAATTATCCTATTGCACTTCAAATGATCGGTCTTCTCAGATCGGCACGTTTGTGGTGCTGATAGATCGCCTCGTTGAATCATTCAGTTCAACAAAATTTTTGTTGAGATCGATGTTCAAATGGTCCTAAGTTAAATTCAAATGTTTTCAATTCAAAAAATGCATTGAAATTTATGTACAATCAAAATGATTTTTGGAAATGTTTCAATATTAATTTTATTAATTCATCTACTAGATATATTTTGTATATATATCAAATAAATTTATTTTTACTCATCTTACCTTCAATAAATATAATATAACCAACAATCCAGGAGAGAGTATATGAATAATTTTTTTCAAAAAATTTAAAACATCTTAAAGGTTGTTTATATATATATATATATATATATATTCAAAAATTATCAATTTGTGCCCACGTCAAAACCTAACTATCATTTCAATATGGCATCCTGATGTTCTTCCTCTTCGTCTTTGTCCAGTGCTTCAAAGATAACTCCCATCCGTCAATCTAAAGATGGGATTTTAACTATTTTTCCAAAGCGTTTTGCCTAATAGAAGTGTGGATGAAGAGGAGTGTTAAGGTCACGTATAAGCAATATAGATGAGTAGGAGAGAGTGGAAAAAGAGGCAAAAAAGAGAGGACAATGCCATGGTCGAAGGATGAAGGCTCTCCTCCTAGCTACTTGTCATTTCCTCATGGAGTTAACTCCATCGGCTTCTTCTTCTTTGGACTACGTGTACTGCTTGTCAAAAATTAAACTTAATTTAATTATTTGGGCATTTCAATTGAGAGCCCATAATCTAGAGAAGCCCTTAAAAAATTCTAGAGTCTCATTTTACCAAAATAAATTCAAAATTAAAAAAGTGATTTAGAAAATTCTAAAATATGTAATTAATGACTTTTATAAATGAAGATAGGAGAATATTCTAAAGAGTCAAAAGTAGCCATTGGATTTAAATGTGTTTACACAATCCTAATGGGAGTGTCACTAGTATAAATAGGTATGGTGTCTTTGAATTTTGTATAAAGTAGAATCAAGAAGTGTAAGAGTGAAATAAAAGTAATCTTTAAAAGTATTACTCTTCTCTTTTAGAATTCCTCCTCTTACAATAGCCACTTATTTTTACAAAAATGAGATCAAAAGTTTATTTATAGAGAGATGGTGAGTAATAGTATGATTCCCTTCCAATTTCCAGTGCTCAATAATAGCAACTATGACAATTGGAGCATCAATATAAAGGCCCTTCTTGGAGTGAAAGATGTATGGGAGATGTTAGAGAAAGGCTATAATGAGGCACAAGATGAGTCAAGTTTATCCCAAACTCAAAAGATAGTCTAAGAGATTCAAGGAAGAGAGACAAGAAGGCTCTCTATCTAATCTTTCAAGGATTGGATGATAATGATTTTGAGAAGATTTCCAATGCAAAGTCTGTCAAAGAGGCATGGGAGAAGCTTCAGACCTCTTATAAAGGAGCGAAGAAAGTCATGAAGGTATGTCTTCAAACATTAAGAGGTGAGTTTGAAACCTTATATATGAAAGAAGTTAAATTCATCTCTGACTACTTTACTATAGTCTTAGCCATTTCTAATCATTTTAAAAGAAATGGAGAGAATCTAGAATATACAATGATTATAAAGAAAATCCTTCAATATTTAGATTCAAAGTTCGATCATATTGTCACCATTATTGAAAAAACCAAAAACATAGAGGCTATGAAAATCAAACAACTCATGGGTTCTTTACAAGCCTATGAAGAAAAGAAAAAGAAGAAGCAAGTGATCATGAAACAAATCTTGAAGACACAAATTAATTCAACTAAAGAAGAGAGCCTCCAGTATGGTAGAAGCCAACAAGGTAGAGGTTATAGTCGAGGATAAGGTCGTGGTCGTGGAAGTGGGCGAGGTTGGAGCTCTAACAATAACAATAACAACAATACAAATTAAGGACAAGGAGGAAGTTCAACAAGAGGACGTAAAAGAGGAAAATCAAGACTAAGGTATGACAAATCTCAAGTGTTGTGCTACAACTATCAAAATTCTGTCACTACACTACATAATATAGAACTTCCAATAACAATAAAGTTGAAGAGAAGCCTAATAAAGCATAAGAGAGAAGTCAACAAGATGACACTTTGCTATTCGCATATAAGGAGAATTAAAAAGGTGAAGATAACACATGGTATCTAGAAACCGGTGCAAGCCACCATATGTGTAGAAGAAAAAGCAAATTCATGGAACTTGACAAGTTGATGAGTGGCAATGTATCCTTTGGAGATGAGTCCAACGTATTTGTGGAGGGAAAATGTAATATTCTTATCTAATTGAATAATGGACAACACCAATTCCTTTCTAGTGTCTATTATGTGCCAAATATGAAGATAAAAACCTTTCTATAAGAGAAAATATGAGAAACCTAATTGCAAAGATACCAATATAAAGAAATAGAATGTTCTTACTCAATATTAAAAATGATGTTGCCAAGTATCTCAAAGCCTACTACAAAGACCCATCCTGGCTCTAGCATCTTCAATTTGGGCATCTTAATTTTGAAAGACTGGAGTTATTATCAAAGAAGAAAATGGTGAGTGGTATGCCTTGCATCAATCCCCCAAATCAAATATGTGAAGGCTACTTGCTCAAGAAGAAATTTAGGAAGAGCTTTCGGAAGGAGCCAAATTGGAGATCAAAAAATCCACTTGAACTCATACATACGAATGTATGTAGTCCGGTCATGCCAAGCTCTCTCGAAAAGAGTAATTATTTCCTTCTCTTCATATATAATTTTTCAAGTAAATATTGGATATATATATATATATTAAGCAAAAATCGGAAGTCTTTGAAGTATTCAAAAAGTTCAAAGCCTTGGCGGAGAAAAAAAGTGGCCTCGAGATCAAAGCTATGCATACAAATTGATGAGGATTAATTCAAAGGAATTTCAAGAATTTTGTGAAGCCAACAAAATACATTGACCTTTAATCGTCCCAATATCTCCTCAACAAAATGTTGTAGAAGAAAGAAATAATTGAACTACCCTTGACATAGCTCAAAGTATACTCAACAGTAAGAAGATATCTAAGAAATTTTGGGTCGAAGATGTTGCATGTGATATTACTTGTCCAGTCAATCTCCAATAAGAAGTGTATGGGGAATGACACCGCAAGAAGTATGGAGTGGAAGGTAGCCCAATATCTCTCATCTAATAGTGTTTGGAAGCATAACTCATATGCACGTACCAAGTGAGCAACAAAGTAAAATGGATGAAAAGTGTGAGAAGTACATTTTCATTAGTTATGATTCCAGCTCAAAAGGCTACAATTTATAGAATCTAAACACTATAAAGACAATCATCAATAATGATGTCATCTTCAATAAAGAAGGAGAATGGGTTTAGGACCCACATGATGATCACTACAACTTCTTTAAGGATGAAAAAGTTGAGCAACCAAGGATGTATCAAGAAAGAGACGAGCCCACAACACCACCAACTACAACTACTCAAGATGACCCATCATCTTCATCAACTTCAAGTGAAGGGTCAAGTAAAATTGTACCACACTTTAGAAGTTTATAAGAAATCAATGAGGTAACTGAGAATCAAGATAGTCTCACTCTTTTGCCTCTTTTTCGATTGTGAACCAGTGAATTTTTAAGAAGTCGTGCAAAGAAAGAACTAGAAGGATGTAATGGACAAAGAAATCAAGGCAATTGAGAAGAATGATACATGGGAGCTAGCTGCACTTCTAATATGACACAAGACAATTGGTGTAAAGTGGGTGTACAAAGAAAAGAAGAAGATCAAAGGAGAAGTCAAGAAATAGAAAGCAAGATTAGTAGTGAAAGGTTACAACCAAACAGATGGCATGGACTAGGATGAGATATTTACTCTTGTTTTTGACTTGAAACTATAAGGCTAATTATTTCTTTGGCAGCTAAAAATAGATGGAAAATACATCAAATGGATATAAAGTCCTCCTTTCTAAATGGATTCCTTGAAGAGGAAGTCTATATTCAATAACCACCAGGCTATAAAGTCAAAGGGAAATAAGATAAAATTTTGAAGTTGATGAAGGCTCTCTATAGGTTAAAAACAAGCACTTAAGGTATGGAACAACTACATCGATAAGTATTTCCTTGAGAATAACTTCATCAAATGTCCTCAAGATCATTCCTTCTACATCAAAGTCAAGGATGGGGATATTTTGATAGTGTGCTTATATATGGATGACTTGATCTTCACTGGAACTAATCTAAGTATGTTTAAGGAATTCAAGAAAGTGATGGCTAATGAGTTTGAGATGGTGGACATTATGCAAATGGCATACTACCTCAGTATTGAAGTTAAGTAAAATGAATGAAGGCAACTATATTTCTCAAGAAAGTTATGGAAAAGAAATACTCAAGAAATTCAATATGAATGATTGCAACCCTATAAGCACTCCAATGAAATGTGGAGGCAATTTATAAAAGAGGGAAAATAACAAAATGAATTCTCCAATATATTTCAAGAGCCTAGCTGGTAGCTTGCGCTACCTAACTTGCACTAAGACAGACATCCTTCATGTTGTTGGAATTGTCAGTCATTATATGGGGGCACGAACTACAACACACTTAAAGTCTACCTAGAGGATTCTTTGATATATCAAAGGGATAATTGACTTTGGCCTATTCAATTCATCATTAAATGATTTCAAACTTGTCAGATATAGTGATAGCGACTGAGCCGGAAACTTGGATGAGCAAAAAAGCACTATGGGGTTTGTGTTCTTCATGAGAGACTATTTTTACTTGGATGTCAAAGAAGCAACAATTAGTTACCCTTTCTACATGTGAAGCTTAGTACATTTTTGCAACTTCATGTGTCTGTCATGCAATTTGGCTTCCAAAATTATTACAGTAGTTAAGATTGTCACAAGAAGAGCCAACAATGATTTGTGTTAATAAGAAGTTAGCTATCGCTTTGGCTAAGAATCATATTTTTCATGATCGAAGTAAACATATCGACACACGCTATCACTTCATCAGTGACTGCATCAATAGAAAGGATGTGTAAATAGAGTATTTGAAGATTCATGCTCAAGTAGCTGATATATTCACCAAGCCCCTCAAGCATACTAGAGGATATGTAAAAGATGTTATTAGGATAAGAAGATATCTTGGGATAATAAATCAAGTTTAAGAAGGGGTGTTGAAAATTAAACTTGATTTAATTAATTAGGCCTTTTAATTGAGCTTATAATCTAAAAAAAAGTCCTTAGAAAATTCTAGAGTCTCATTTTATGAAGAATATTTTAGATGATTCTAGAAATACATTCTAAAAGAGTGATTTAGATAATTCTAGAATATGTAATTAATGACTTTTGTAAATGAAGATAGGAGAATATTCTAGAGAGTCAATAGTATAACCGCCGGAAAAAACCGCCGGTTTTCACTGTTTTTCCTGTAGTGGGAGAATATTCTAGAGAGTCAATAGTAGCCATTAGGTTTAAATGTGTTGGCCCAATCTAAATGGGGGTGTCACTAGTATAAATAGGCGTGGTGTCTTTTGCACAATCTTAATGGGGGTGTCATTGTATGACGTAGAATTAAAGTGTAAGAGTGAAATAAAAATTGAGTTTTACAAGTATTCATCTTCTCTTTTAGAATTTCTCCTCTTACAATAGCCTCTTATTTTCCAACGTATTAAGGTCTTCCATAAGCAATATTGATGAATAGGAAAGAGTGGAAGAAGAGGAGGAAAAGAGAGGATGACACCATGGTGGAGGGATAAAGGCCCGCCTCCAAGCTACTTGTCGTCACCCAAGGAGTCAACTCTGCCGGCTTCTTCTTCTTTGTAATACGTGTACTGCCACACTCAAATAGGGTGACGCCATGGCTTCTCGTCAGAACCGCCTCCACTACGAGTACCAGGTAAGATTTTTTTAATTGTTTTTTAATAAAGTTTGAGTAATCTATTATATATTAGAAGATATAAGAGTTCTTCATTTTCTACTAATTAAAAAAGATGAGATTATATATAAATGAGTAAAATCATATGATTCCTATTGTAGCGATTACAAAAATCAAGTGCCAAAAACGAATAGCTAAAATACAAGAACAATATTATATGTTATTAGTCAAATGGCAATAGTGGGGTGATGGAAGTCTAATGATAGTGGTTACAATTATAGAATGTGGTTGTTAATGACGATCACTGAAAAGGGAATAGAGCTCTTTAGCTCTCTCAACGCTTGAACCTCATCTTTATGTAAAGAATAAATAACTATTTATAATTTTTTTAAGAGGACCATTTTTATAAATTTGGCCAAAATTCAAAATACTATATCTTACGGTCTATATTTAATCTTCTTGATTGTTTATCGTTTATTAAATATTTGAGTGCTTTAATAATATTATAATCAAATGATCTTTAGTACATTAGATTCGTCTCTCCCAGCAGCTCAATTTAATAATAAGCATATCATAATTGGAGAGGTTCTTCAACTAATACTCAACCGTTTTAAAATATATTTCACGTAGTTGATTTGAGTCATTTAGAATTGGATTGAATTTCTTATAGTGCAGTTGGGTTCGTTCGACAATAAATTTATGATTTAATCAGAGTTTGAAAGATCTTGAATTTAATTTTTAAAATATCTAATAAAAATATTATCTCAACATTCCTATTGAGCTTCTAAATTTTTTGGGATATATCAATCTTATATAATAAAAAAGTAATAAAAATATTATCCATATGCTCCTCTAGTTGTCCTCTACTCATCCACCAAATTCTCCATTTTGTTTGTACTTGTTCTTCTTCTTCTTTTTTTTATTTATTAATACAAACTGGTTTAGATAAAAGGGTTAGTTGATAAACCTGTGCGTGTCTGTATATATATATATATATAATACAATATTATTAGAGTTTAATATTCTAATTTTGCACAAAAGTGAAAAAAATATAAAAACTGGAAAATAAAAATTCCAATTGTAATTATTCCTCTTGTGTGTGTCATTGTTACAAATGATGGTCTTCCATGTAATTGGTGAATATATTGATATAATATAGTAGAGATAAACAATATGAATTAAATTTCATGCTGGAAGTTTAAAAAACATTTGAGGCTTTGGTAGTTATCTTCAAGAGATTATTTATAACTTTTTTAGTTATTCTCCTTGGAAATGTGGAGAATATCAAGAAACCTATTATAAAACTTGATGTTAATGCGGGAGTCAAAGTTGGCATTGGTAGCATGTATCTGCCATATAAGCAATGACATACGCCAATGTTGTTGGTGATGGCGGGAGAAAAGGTCTACACACATCAAAAATTTTGTTGATGGTGTGCATCAACCTTACGCGTAAAAAAAAAACCCTTACTAGTCATGATGTGCATCAACATTGTTGATGATAGTGATCAAAAAAATCCGTGGGCTTTAATATTTGTGTCGACAATATGTATCAGCCTTATAGAAGATGGTGTATGTTGACATTGTGCATTGGTTTATAAGTGTTAACATGCCTCAAAATCATGCATTGACCTTATAGGCGATAGAATGCATCGATTTTGTTGGCAACGGCAAGAACCAAATTCAATGGACATTGATATATGTTTGTGTCGAGCACGTGCATCGACATTATAAGTAATATAGTAGGGAGATCATAGTTGGATAGCGTTGACTAGAAGATGGTGGTTGGGTGATGATGATTGTTGTTGGCAGTGTCAACGACTTGGATCATCAAGCAAAGCTCTCTCAAACTCCAAACCATGTTTAGAATCAAGCTCCATCCCACTCAAACGAATAATTTAGTTTTATTTATATTTCTTCTTGATTATTATTTTGATAATTATTTCTAGAACTTTTATAAACTCAAGCGGATGACCCATATTGATTTCCTCATTATAAACTAATGTTTTCATTACTTAAGTTTCTTAATGATCTCATAATTTCATAATTAAGTGATATTGGACTTGTTGAATTTCTATCATCAAGATGCTCGATTTGAATAAAATTATACAATATGTGAAGATCATTTCGTCCTTCAATTGATATAAGAAAAAAAAATTAATTATACTTTAGATGTTTGATTTCGGCTTTTTTTAGTCTTAGATTGGATTAGTTGATCTTTTCTCATTGACACTTCATTTTTTTTAAAACTATAAGATTGTTGAAATCAGAGTTTGATGATCTTAAATTTAATTCTGAAAGCTTTTAACTCATTTTTTGCATTAAGATTCAAAATTATTCATATGAATTTTTGGTGGAATTACCTCTATCTTTAGACATCAATGCATGTGTCATTCAAAATTATATTGAATCATTAAAAAATTTCATTGTATAAAAATTATGATTTTAAAAATTTTACAAGACACAAATGCTCTTTATATATGTCAACATGGATCATTCCTAGGCATCACCAAATAAAATCTCTTCTATTATTGTTGCGTCCTGGAGTATTCGCTGTGGTAGAGAAAATAAAGTTTAACTTCTTAGCATTATACGAAGATCCAATACCCACATAGATAAGAGAGAGGGTGTAGCGTTCATAACAGACACTAGAGTATTTATGTGTAAACTCCTTAAAAGGGGGGAAAACCACTGGGCCTGGCCCAGTTTAAATCAATCCACTAGTATTTGCAGTCGATTACAAATGAGACTCTTTCTTGGGAGAAGGCCTTGGCTTGATGTCACAAATGTACATCGTAACGAATGCATTACATGGTGGGAGTTTCAATAATCAACATAGACATATTTGTTTGGTCGGCAATATCATAGTCGATATGATAGAGGTCGAAAAGATCGTAGTTGTTAGGAGACCGGGGTTAGAAGGATCGTTGTCTGGTGATGGAGGTCAGAAGGACCATAGTGGGCTATGGAGGTTGGAAGGAACGTAGTCGGCAGGAGACCGTTGTCAGAAAAATAATAGTAGTAAGGCAGCACTCAGGTAGAACTCTGAGTGTTATATGGTGGTGCGATAGAAGTCCGGGCCTCATGTGGTGGTCCGGTAAAAGTCTGAGCCTCAGGTGGTTGCTTGAAAAAGCTCCATGTATCAGGTGGTGGTCTGACATAATTATGGGGCTCATGTGGTAGTCTGGTATAAGTTCGAGCCTCAATTGATGGTCTGGCAGAAGTTCGGGCCTCGGGTGATGGTCTAGCAGAAGTTCGGACCTCAGGTGGTGGTCCGGCAGAAGTCTGGGTATTAGATGCTGGTCCGACAGAAGTTCGGTCCTCACGTGGTGGTTCGGCAGAATTCTGGGCATTAGGTGGTCATCTGGCATAAGTCTGGGCCTCAGGTGGTGGTTCAACATAAGTTTGGGCCTCAGGTGGTGGTCCAACATATGTCCGGGCCTCAAGTGGTGGTCCGGTAGAAGTCTGGGCCTCAGGTGGTGGTCCGACAGAACTCCGGGTATCAGGTGGTGGTCCAGCGGAACTCCTGGCGATGGTCGAGGAGGAGCGAGGGGGCAAGAATGATCTTCGATCTCTCTCTTGCTCTCTTACTTGGAGCCCCCTTTCAAGTGGGAGAAGGGCTCTATTTATAGATTTCTTAGAGTGACATGGCCCGAAAATAGGATAAGGATCAAGGGTAAATGGGGAGTGGTTTGGATGGACGGCCGATGTTGAATCCCTTGATCATGGACCGTTCTCTGCCATATAAGCAATGACATACGCCAATGTTGTTGGTGATGGCGGGAGAAAAGGTCTACATATATCAAAAATTTTGTTGATGGTGTGCATCAACCTTACGCGTAAAAAAAAAACCCTTACAAGTAATGGTGTGCATCAACATTGTTGATGATAGTGAGCAAAAAAATCCGTGGGCATTAATATTTTTGTCGACAACATGTATCAGCCATATAGAAGATGGTGTATGTTGACATTGTGCATTGGTTTATAAGTGTTAACATGCCTCAAAATCATGCATCGACCTTATAAGCGATAGAGTGCATCGATTTTGTTGGCAACGACAACAACCAGATTCAATGGACATTGATGTTTGTGTCGAGCACGTGCATCGACATTATAAGTAATATCGTAGGGAGATCATAGTTGGACAACGGTGACTAGAAGATGGTGGTTGGGTGATGATGATTGTTGGTGGCAGTGTCATCGACTTGGATCATCAAGCAAAGCTCCCTCAAACTCCAAACCACGTTTAGAATCAAGCTCCATCCCCCTCATATGAATAATTTAGTTTTATTTATATTTCTTCTTGATTATTATTTTGATAATTATTTCTAGAATTTTTATAAACTCAAGCGGATGACCCTTATTGATTTCTTCATCATAAACTAATGTTTTCATTACTTAAGTATCTTAATGATCTCATAATTTCATAATTAAGTTACATTGGACTTGTTGAATTTCTGTCATCAAGATGCTCGATTTGAATAAAATTATACAATATGTGAAAATCATTTAGTCCTTCAATTGATATAAGAAAAAAAAAATAATTATGCTTTAGATGTTTGATTTCGGCTTTTTTTAGTCTTATATTGGATTAGTTGATCTTTTCTCATTGACACTTCCTTTTTTTTTTAACTATAAGATTGCTGAAATCAGAGTTTGATGATCTTAAATTTAATTCTTAAAGCTTTTAACTCATTTTTTGCATTAAGATTCAAAATTATTCATGTGAATTTTTGGTGGAATTACCTCTATCTTTAGTCAATGCATGTGCAATTCAAAATTATATTGAATCATTAAAAAATTTCATTGTATAAAAATTATGATTTAAAAAATTTTACAAGACACAAATGCTCTTTATATATGTCAACATGGATCATTCCTAGGCATCATCAAATAAAATCTCTTCTATTATTGTTGCGTCCTGGAGTATTCGCTGTGGTAGAGAAAATAAAGTTTAACTTCTTAGCATTGTACGAAGATCCAACATCCACATAGATAAGAGAGAGGGTGTAGCGTTCATAAGAGACACTAGAGTTTTTATGTGTAAACTCCTTAAAAGGGGGAAAAACCACTAGGCCTGGCCCAGTTTAAATCAATCCACTAGTATTTGTAATCGATTACAAATGAGACTCTTTCTTGGGAGAAGGCCTTGTCTTGATGTCACAAATGTACATCGTATAGAATGCATTACATGGTGGGAGTTTCAATAACCAACATAGACATATTTGTTTGGTCGGCAATATCATAGTCGATATGATAGAGGTCGTAAAGACCGTAGTTGATAGGAGATCGGGGTTAGAAGGATCGTTGTCTGATGATGGAGGTTAGAAGGACCATAGTAGGCTACGGAGGTTGCAAGGACCGTAGTCGGCAGGAGACCGTGGTCAGAAAGATAATAGTAGTAGGGCAGCACTCAGATAGAACT
Organism: Dendrobium catenatum; assembly: GCF_001605985.2. NCBI lineage: Eukaryota > Viridiplantae > Streptophyta > Magnoliopsida > Asparagales > Orchidaceae > Dendrobium > Dendrobium catenatum. The sequence continues at coordinate 73,583 of NW_021318667.1, forward strand.
CTGAGTGTTAGGTGGTGGTGTGATAGAAGTCCGGGCCTCATGTGGTGGTCCGGCAAAAGTCTGAGCCTCAGGTGGTTTCTTGAAAAAGCTCCATGTATCAGGTGGTGGTCTGACATAAGTATGGGCCTCACGTGGTGGTCTGGTAGAAGTTCGAGCCTCAATTGATGGTCTGGCAGAAGTCCGGGCCTCTAGTGATAGTCTAGCAGAAGTTCGGACCTGAGGTGGTGGTTCAGTAGAAGTCTGGGTATTAGATGCTGGTCCAACAGAAGTTTGGGCCTCACGTGGTGGTTCGGCAGAACTCTGGGCATTAGGTGGTCGTCCGGCATAAGTTTGGGCCTCAGGTGGTGGTTTGACATAAGTTTGGGCCTCAGGTGGTGGTCCAGCATATGTCTGGGCCTCAGGTGGTGGTCCGGTAGAAGTCTGGGCCTCAGGTGGTGGTCCGACAGAACTTCGAGGAGGAGCGAGGAAGCAAGAATGATCTTCGATCTCTCTCTTGCTCTCTTACTTGGAGCCCCCTTTCAAGTGGGAGATGGGCTCTATTTATAGATTTCTTAGAGTGACATGGCCCGAAAATAGGATAAGGATCAAGGGTAAATGGGGAGTGGTTTGGATGGACGGCCGATGTTGAATCCCTTGATCGTGGACCGTTCGTTGGACATTTGAAGGTCTTAATGATGTCAAAATTCTATGATATTGGGCTCGTCGGATTTGCCTCGTCGACCTCCTCGATTCGACTATAAGCATGTCAAGTTTGGAAACCATTTGCAATCCAAATTATGGTTTGAATCTTCCAACAGTGTTTCAAGTCCTCGATTCGAACCCATTTGGGCTCAGATTGAGTCAAATTTCATGTCATTGGGTTTGTATTTTCGAGACATTCAGTTTGACTATAAGTTTGCTGAAGAGTTTGGATGGTCACAATTTTAATTTCGGAAGTTTCCAACTTGTTTTTTCTCGAGATTTGTGCCCGATCAAGATATTTTTTTATGATGTATCAATTATAATTTTAACCTCCAATGAAGTTGAATATATCGAAGCAAAAAATTGTTAAAAAAATTTGTCCAAATTTCTCAAAGTGTCTTGAATTATGTTGTAAAGGTTTTGTTAAGCTTCAAAAGTATCAAAATTAAGCTTAGAATGTCAACGAATGGCTAAAGGACCCTAAAATGCTAGAATAGCTTGTTTAAGCCTAAATTTCACCCAAGATCAAGCCACCCAGCCTGTCGTAATATGCCAGTATGGTGTATGTAGTTAGCCCCTCTTTTAATTTTTTTTTTCTTTTTTCTTTTTTTGAAATCAAAATGAAAGGGTTTTAATTCAAATAAAATTTCCTTATAAATGTAAAAAAACATTAACAATGATGAGATCATCAAGCCTTTATACCACTATGTGGAATTAGCTACATAAAAGCTTTTTTTTTTTCTATTTTGCCCTATTTAGAGTCAAATTCTCATTTAAATCTAGTAAGACGATGTCATTTCTAATACTTTCTATACAAGAATTTTTAGATCCATCTCTACCTTTCTTAACTTAGATCGGACCTAATACATCTACTATCTTCATTGGGTCATCAGATGGCTGACGCTTTATGTGACCAAATCATCTAATGTGACTCTCTTAATTTAGAGTCAAATTTTCATTTAAATCTAGTAAGACAATGTCATTTCTAATACTTTCTATACAAGAATTTTTAGATCCATCTCTACCTTTCTTAACTTAGATCGGACCTAATACATCTACTATCTTCATTGGGTCATCAGATGGCTGACGCTTTATGTGACCAAATCATCTAATGTGACTCTCTTAAATGTAAAATATTTTTAAAATTTAATAAAATAATTAAATGGCTAAAAGAGTCAAAAATTTTAAAAATAAATACTAATATTATTATAAAAATTTTATATCTCCCCATTCTTCTTCAAGTATAATGTACTATCCCAAGATAAAAAAAATTAGAAGAATTGTCTTGCTACTTTTATACATATATGTTCGCTGAAATAATGAGGCTCGAAGCTCTCCTTATGGGTTAGGGTTCTATTTTTTATGAGGTAGATTAATTAACAAGATTTTCATGGATATTCATATAAGGGTTTATTTAGATTTGGAGTCTCAACTTTTTTCTATTGTAAGCTCTCATAGTTAATTAACCCTTTCACTCATGGGAGAGCACTCTCAATTAATGATGAGTTACTTTGATATAATTTTGAATATAAACTTAGTTATATGATAATTGTTTGATTAATGGGAGAAGTTTTAACTTTGACTTATTAAAAGATAATGAGAATGTTGTTACTTATTATCATAAGTTCTAGGCACTTTCTAATGCAAGTTCATTTTCCTTTAATACAGGGTGACACTTTTATACAAGCTTGTTCCATGGGTAAAATGACCCTATGTTAATAGTCTACGTGTGCCATGGCAATATGGCAATTGGGAAGCCAAAATTTGATTGTTGATATTGTAGTTTAGATAGTTGAACTATTGTAATAAGATTTGTCTTAGCTCAAAGACATTTATATTTGAAAGTTTAGTATAGCAGGATGGCTCTCTTTTCTGAACTAATCTGTCATCCATATTTAAAAGTATACAAATATAATAATTTCTTCTCTCTATTTTTGTCTTCTTCCTTTTTTTACTGGACTTTGATCTATGTGAAAATAAGGCTCTCAAGTAGACAAACATGTGAATATCTTATGCCAAATTTTAATAAAGAAATTTATCTAAATATGAATTAGAAAATATTCATCATGCATAGCCTTCGCCATTCTTCTCCCTTGACAGGGATCTAAGATTGACAATGATGTTTGGTCATCCTGTGCGGGAACAGGGAGCCGTTAGATTATCGGACAACCTCGTGCAGGAACCTGGAGCCACAAGGTGTGTCGTTTGGTTGTGTTGTTGTTGTTGTTACAATTACTCTCTATTTATTAAATTAGTTATAAATTCTGCTTAAATTATTTGTGAATTATTTGTTTATATTTTATAGACTTAAATGATGCCATATTTATGTCATGTGTTAATTGTGAGATATATATATAATGAAGTGAGCTTGTACAATTTGCACCTAAGAGCATTTCGATTTGTAGAGTTGGGAATGAGAATTCAGGTGCCTTATTTCAAGAGCACTTAGAATTCTTCTAACATTACCTTCCTTTAGCTGGCCTCTTTGACAGCTAATAAGCAGCAAGTAGGGTTTTAGGTGTGTTTGTTTTTAAATCATGCGGTCATTGCTGGTGAAGTTGTCAGTAGCAGTGAGGGCAGCAATTTGGATCATTTGAAATTTGAAGGGAATGGAGGTCAGGAGAGGCTTTAGCAACTAAGTGTCGTCTTGATTCTTGAGGATGATGGTGCCATCCTTGTTGAGTGCTTGCTTAGTTATGCACGAAGTGCTGCCATTAAGGTATCCTTCAAAAAGTTCAATCTTGTTTGCATGTAAGATTTTCAGAACTTGAGGTTGATAAAAGTTAGTCGTTTATGTGAAAATGATCATTTATCACATGAGTCATTTTTATCAAAATGATCCTCTCATAGATAGTCTGTGAGAAAATATTCGTCAACAATGCGTATAAGAAATAGATGAAGGACAAATGTACTGAAGATATGATGTACATTGTGAAGGAAATTCAATTTTTTTCTAATTCAATTACTTCAACCTACCTCAGCTGAAAAAGTTAGAGAATTCTATATAGTTTAACATTTTTTTTTTTTTTGTTGGAGTAGGAGCAAAAATAAGAGTTCAGTCTCAATAAAATTATTCGAAATTAAGTGCTCTTAAAAAAAAAAATTTTATCATCGCGATGCCTTTTTTTCTCCGTCTACTAGGGTTTTCGCCCTTTTAGGGCTTCTGCCCTTGCGCCGCCCTCCTTGCCGGCGGTACGTTTTTGATGGCGAAAAAATTGCTTGATCCTGGTTTCCTTTCGGGTAAGCAACATAAATCCTTTAAGGATGCTCTATCTGGTTCCGTTGATTCGAATGTTTTTCCGGAATTTCGCATTTCTTCGAATCGGGGAATGCCTTCTCTGTGGTTTTCGGAAGAGGAATTTTTGCATCTAGCTAAGCCTTTTGAGTTTGCGTTGGTGGGGAGATTTCCCCTTAAACGTCCTTCTTTAGATTCAATCCATAGGTTTTTCGTTATTTTAAAATTATCGGGGGAATTTTCGGTAACTTTGTTGGATCAAGCTAATGTTTTAATCAAGCTTGCTTTTTTTTTTTTCAATTGGATTACAACAAGGATCGGCTTTAAGTCCAAATCTTTTTGTTTTAGCCATGGATGTCCTTACAAGATATTTGCAATAGCATGTACCTTAGTGTATGGGTTTTGCTTATGATATTCTTCTTATTGATAAGATTAGAGAGGGGGTTGAAGGTAATTTGAGTTATGGAGGTAAACCTTAGAGTCTAATTATTTTCACTTGAGTAGATCTTAAACCGAATAGATGGAGTGTGATTTTAGTAGTAATAGATCTAGTGTGGGATTATGAGTTTGAGCAATCAAATCATTAATAACAGTAGCATTTTAGATATCTTGGATATGTTGTGCAAAGTGATAATAAAATAGATTGGAATTTTATTAGTAGATATCAAATTAGATTGTTGAAGTGGAGTAATGCATCAGGTTTGTTGTGTGATAAAAAAATACCCCTCAAACTTAAGGGAAAATTTTATAAGATGTGGTAAGACTTGTAATGATTAATGATGCAAATTGATGGCCATTAAAAGAGAAACATTAAATTAAGTTAAGTGTTGCAGAGATGAGGATGCTCAAGTGGATGAGTGGCTTTACTCTTATAAACAGAATGTGAAACGAGTATTTATATGAAAAGTTTGGAGTAGCTTCAATGGAAGATTAGAGAGTCGTCTTAGATGGTACACTGAAAAAGTATAAGGCAAGATTGGTAGCGAAAGGTTATGCTCAGATATACGGTACTGACTACCATGAAGCCTTTACACCTATGGCTAAGATAAACATTGTTAAGATCCTACTCTCACTAGCAGCTAATTATAACTGGCATCTAGAACAACTGGATTGTAGGTTCCGAAAATTTGTCCCTGGCCCCCGCCCAGAGATTTTTCCCTCATTTTGCGAGGACTTTATGATCTGAGTTCTGGTTTCAAATAGGCACAAGCCCCTATAGTTAATTATCCCTCTTGATTACGAGAGTGAACTTTCGATTAAGGCTAGTTGTCGATTAGATATGTAGAGATACATGTTATCTGGCATATAGTAGCAGCAGGGGTATGGAATGGTTGGAGAATTTGGGAATTTAAATGATTACAAGATTTGGAGATCTAATATTTAAAATAGAAATTTCACCATCTTACACTTAAAGCGGATTGTGGGGGAATGGATGATGGACCCGATCAAGATCCCATGGTTCCATCGTCCCGAGCCATCGTGGTCCCTGGTGTACTTAGTCATAGTAGGTAGTCGACCCAACCTAACAGAATGATCCTTGTCGGCAGCCATAGGTTGCTTCATCCAAGGGGACCTTGTAGACCTGGGGTGAATGTTTGTCTAAGGGGATAAATTTTAATCCACCTTAGCTGATAGAGGGCTTCGTGCCCTGTCGATTATATATAATTGATACATATCTCAAGGATTTGATGCCAATAAGGAATGTATCGGCACTAGCCATAATCGGTATTTCGTGGTACCATTTGGTGGCAAAACCACTCGGTTCAAAGGGCCCCGGGTCATAACTGTTTATCCTGCAGTGCCATTTGGCGGCAAAACTGCTAGTTAGAGGACACGTACCACATCCTTATTGGGAGGAGATTATTTGAGAATGGATCATAGTGATATTTTCGACTAGGCATTTGGCTCTTTGTGAGCTGAAGTAAATTTTAATTTGTCCCCCTCGTCAAACTGTTGTGGAGGGCTGATGAATTTTGCTTTAGGTGGTTTGATGGATGGATTTTATTTTTTAAATATCTGGATTTTGAGATTTTTTTGGGATTTTTGGATTTCATAGGAATTTAGGTGGCATTTGAAAATATTTGTGAACCCCTCAAGTTGAGATTTACATTCAACACGGCCATCATTGGAGTGTTTGAGGTCATTTGAAAATATTTATATTTTGAACCCTGTTGACTCTGTGGAGTTGTCGACAGAGGATTGGGTTTCATAGGCTTTATGCCTTTGTTTGTGAATTCTCTCGATTATAGGCCTTGAATGACTAATATGAATACATTAAAATAAATACATCGGTCGCCACAACCATGTATTTGTTTGAAGGTTTGAACCCTGTCGACTCCTATTGATCTGTATAGAAGGATCGGATTTGAACAAGAATTCACTTATTGACCCGCGTAGCATCCCTAGACGTCACATGTGTACCAATAACACGCTCGACGGGGCCCATGCGAGTGTTTGGGTGGAATTTTATAATTATACCATGTCGACTCCCTTTTAATTACTTAGCAGGATCGATTTCAAATTTAATAACCCGCGCAGCATCCCTAGAAGTCGTGTGTATTCCAATAACACGCTCGTTGGGGCCTATGCGGATTTAAGATTACATTTATCCCTTGTATACCTATGTGTATACAGACTACGGTGCATGTGCGGGGTATTTTATTCATTTGACGGGTCTTTCATGATGGCTTGTAGAAGTCCATCTCTATCGTAGTCTTTTCAGTATTTGCTTGTGGACAACAGATGGGGTATACAACAGGTCTCCCACAGTGACTCGTATGAGCTTGCATTGGTTGGGATATTTTTGCATTTTTCTTGTAGGTGACATCTGGTGTATATGATAAGTCTTCCACAACGGTCCATAAGATCTTGCATTTGGTGTAGTCATTTTGTATTTTGTTTGTAAACAATAAATTGGGGGTAGAACAAATCTCCTATAATAGTTCGTAGGAGCTGGCATTCACTGCATTCTTTGTGCATTTTGTTATGATTTTTGCCCTCACAATGCATCCAGTACTATTTTATGTAGATGGATTCATTCGCATGCAGGAATTGACTTCAGGACATTGCATTAACTAAAGTCTTTCTACATCTATCTACAGGTGGCATGTGGCACATACATTTGTATTTGTACAGAAATCATATGTATTTCATATTCTTATATTTGCTTCTTAGGTGATACTTAGTGTGTACGACAGTCTCCTATAACTGCCCGTAATAGCTATTGTACATCATATATCCTTCACCTTTGAGTCGTATGCAATCATCAGTGTAAGCTTCGGAGATCACTAATTCATCTAGAAATTGTAAGCCTCGATAATCTTATTCAACTTGGCATTCAAAACTCAAATCATTATGGTCATATTCTTTATGATTGTATTGTTCATGAATGAAAAGTTGGGGTTTACATACACCATGAGTTCCTTGTTTTCTTGCAAGCCGGTATCTGTGTTTTTTTTTTTTTTTTTTTTTTTTTTTTTTTGAAGATCTTCAATGTTCATATATTGTAATTATCTCAAAAAGAGATCGATTATTGGAGCTCTCGTTATCATTCATGAATGAGGGGTACTTGCAAGATTTTTATAGGTATTATCCTCAGGTTATGCATATAACACATTGGGTGCTCTCGTTATGATTACATTCATTTGCTTGTGGACATGGTGGAAATGTTCATTAGAAATCATTTGAGTTTGAGTTCTAGTTCAAGTCTCTTGAAGCCTTTGGAGATTCAAGCCTCTTGTGATCAGATTCAAGTTCACTTGTCTCCTATTGTTCATCTGATTTCAGTTCATGGCGTTCAAATTATGGTTCACTTTGAGTGAAATGAAGCTCAAGTGCAAGTTATAGTTCAAAGTAGATCCTTTGCATTTGTTCACTTGGGTTCAAGTTATGACATATTCCTTTGCATTTGCTTGAATGTGAGTCCAAGTGATCCAAGTTTCAGTTCTTCAAATCTTGTTCATGTCCCTTGTGATTTGACTCAAGTCTTTTGTAGTTCACATGAATTTTTTGCTTGCATTAAAAGTTGATGTTTGTTTGAAAGTTTTGAACCACCACTCAGAAATTTTACATTTTAATTTCATAGTGTATTTATTGCATTGGAGATCAGTTCCCTTAGTTCTATTCAAGTCCAAGCTCAAATGCATGTCCCCTATTGTTCGAGTTCTTTGTCAGCTTCAGTCCACATTCAAGTTCACTTTTGTATGTTCACGTGACAAGTCTAAGTCCTTGCTCAAATTGTTCAAGTCAAATCCTTTGTAGTCTCTTGAGTTCAATCAAATTCAAGTCTTCTGATTTCAAATTTATTTGAGTTCAAGTTTATTTAAGTCCATTTGGTTCAAGTTCGATCTCACAAGTCCACCGTTCAATTGAGTCCAAATCAGGTCCGAGTATGATCGTATGTTCACCCAAAATTTCAGCAGCCTCCCAACGTCTCCCCTATTTAGGGGAAAAATACAAAAAATTGGGCCTCCCGCCATGCTAGAGAAAACCATGCATAGGTGATCGTTTGCCGCGTTGCAAGCATCGAGAACGAGTTTTCGAAGTTTAGAGCTTTATACTTGCGCGGGGTCGTTGGCAC
>NW_021318667.1:82487-119044 GCF_001605985.2 Dendrobium catenatum
CTCTCTCTCTCTCTCTCTCTCTCTCTCTCTCTCTCTCTCTCTCTCTCTCTGTGTGTGTGTGTGTGTGTGTGTGTGGACCGAAGAGATGAGGAGGTTGGGCAAGGGCCTTGTGTCTGTGGAGTGGAATACGGCTAGAGAGTTTAGATCGTGAGGCTTGATTGAAGTTTGCTTGGGGTCGGTCGGAGCAAGGGAGGTCGTGGATGTGTCGTCAGCCACGGGAGGCTTGCGGACTAGAGGGGTTTGTTGCTTCAAGAAGAACCAACAAGGCAGAGGGTTTGGCTGGGGGAGGAATCGGGATCCAGGAGAGTTGAAGCTCTCATTTTGCCTCCATTTAAAGATCTCAGATGCAGACTATATAGGCAAGTTGTCGCAAGATTCCTGCGAGGAGATGTGAATGGAACCATTTGAACAGTGTTCTAACAGGATTTATGGCAATATTTGTGGATCTGTCAGGTATGATTTTGATTTTTTTATTCCTTTGTGCATATCAATGGAGGTAAACAAATGCCCCACAACAAATGTGGGTCACGTTTAGAACGAATCACGTTTGTTGTATGCTGATTATCCCTATGGATCTCTAGATATTTGTTCTAGATGTCACACTAAGATTTTCATTTAGTGGATCTCCAAAAAGTTTGTTTGGATGTCACACTAAGATTTTCATCTGGTGGATCTTCAAAAACCTATTCGGATGTCACACTGAGATTTTCATCTGGTGGATCTCCAAAAGCCTATTTGGATGTCACACTGGTCTTTCTTTTTCTATAGATCTTTTATATGTATCCCCAAATGGTTAGTATATTGTCCTTGCAGATTGGCACTAGTGGATAATATTTCCACCATTTGTTCTCTTTGATCGCCACGATCACCTTAGTTTGTGTCCTTTCCGTATATGCTCTATATTCTTTCATCATTTAGTTATATCTTGGCAAAGTTTTAGATATTTATTTGGGAATCTCGGTATACAGTACGATGTCGACCCAAATAAATTTTTAAAATGTCTTCGATCTTTAGGGATATTTGTAGATGTCATCCAGGGTGCTCGTTCTGTAGCTTTGGCATGAGCTTTCGATTCCTTCTACCCTATGCTTTATGCTGCAGACTTGGTGAAGGGTTGTCTGATTTGTCTTTGATGACTTGTCAGAATATTTGTTGGCCTTCTACCCTTTGCTTCTAGCTTTGGCGGGCTTGGTGAAGGAGTAAGTGTCAGTGGTCTAAACCCTTTAGGTTTGTACTAGGTCGGTGGCAAGAAGTCATCGGTCCAGAGTTTTGTGCATAACGGACTTATTGATGAAGGAATCCTCTTAGTTCAGTCATAGGCTTTCCTTGAACTTTGGGATAGTTTTCTTCGATCCTTTGCTTCGTGCTTTGATGGACTTATTGAAGAAGAATTCCTTCGATCCTCGATTTGTTGAAGGATTTGTAGGTTTTGGATTTGATCGATTGTACAAAATGCGGGTAGTATCTTGATCCTTAACCCTTTAGGAGACTTTAATTTGAGTCACTTGAGTTCATCAGATCGAGAGAGCTAGGATTTGACAGCTCTTCGTCCTCTAGTTGCTGAGATGGGGATTCCTCTACTGCGGCCTTTCTTATGGCTTGTTGAGTAGATGGAGCTGCCAGCAATCCGACCATATTTGGGCTTGTTGGATCCGATCTCTTACACCCATTCAGGCTTAGACTTGAGCTATAAGAATTGCGCTTCCCAATGCTAATTTTATTGAAGTTGGTAGATTTGAAGTTCTCCTTTATGGTTGAAGATTTGGTACCTACACACATTTAGTAGTTGCTCGAAATTCCTTCTTTCCACTGGAACTTTTATTCTCCAGTCATTTTAGGAGTATTTTGTAGACTACGATCACTTGAACTTATCGAGTCAAATTTTCCTTCATGCTCCCTACAGTCCCTACTAACGAGTTGATGAAGTGGGGGTTCCGCTAGTACGACCTTTCTTATGGCGTGTTGAGTAGACAGAGCTGCCAACGATCCAACCATATTTGGGAGTTTTAGATCCGACCTTTTACACCCATTCGAACCTTAAGCTTCGGGCTATCGAAAGACTTCAAGCTTCTTCGGCTCAATTTTGTAGGAGTGTGTAGCCACAAAAGACTCTTTCTTGACTTTTAAGTCTTTGTTCATTAGAGAATGTGATGTCTCGATCTTTTGAAAGATCACCAGCATATACTTTGAAAAACAAATATTTTTATTCTTTAGCATGAAAGAATATTTGTATTGATAATTTTAAATATTTATTCGGGGATCCCGACATGTAGCGCAATGTCAACCCAAATAAATATTTAAAATGCCCCTGTCTCACAGGGACATTTTAGAACAGAATAAATTTGGAATTTTGAGATTTTAAATATTTATTTAGGGATCTCGGCGTGTAGCATGATATTGATCCAAATGAATATTTAAAATGCCCCCTGTCTCGTAGAGATATTTTGGATAGGCTTTGTATCTTTCAGATTTTAAATATTTATTCGGGGATCTCGGCACGCAGCACGATGTCGACCAGAATAAATATTTAAAAATGCCCCCAGTCTAATGGGAGATTTTGAAATTCATTCTTGCTATACAAGAGAATTTCAAAATATAAAATATGTGTGTGATAACAATCATGTATAAAATACATAACCCATTGAATACAACATTTTCTTTGGTAGTTTCATGTGTAGTATTTCTTCAAATATCAACCATTGATTGGCGGCATAGGTCTCTAACCTTCCAAGTCGATAAGTTGACAAGGTCCTCCTTGAAATACCTTCTCTATGACAAAGGGGCCTTCCCAGTTAGACACAAATTTACCAGCAATTTTTTGATGTGGGATGATTGGTCTTCTCAACACCATGACCAATTCCCCTTCTTGAAATGCCCGAGGATGCACCATACGATCAAAGGATTTTGTCATTCTTCCTCAGTAGATTTCTAAGTTTTGTTGAGCTTGCAACCTGACTTCATCGAGTGCATCGAGCTCCTCCATTCTTAATCGAGCATTTTATTCATGAGTCAGCTCATTCTGGATTGCTACCCGAAGTGACGGTAATTCAATATCAAATGGTAATACAGTTTCAACACCAAACACGAGTGAATAAGGAGTGGCTTTGGTCGGCATTTTATAGGTTGTACGATAGGCCCATAGTGCTTATGTCATCTTCGTATGCCACTAACTTTTATTTTTAGTGAGGATCTTCTTCAACAATTTCACCAGCGTCTTGTTGAAGGTCTCTGCTAAGCCATTTGTTCTTGGATTGTATATTGATGAGTACCGTCAATCGATCTTATGTCGATCAACAAATTTATAAATTTTTGTACTTTTGAATGTGGTACTGTTGTCTGAGATTATGCGACATGGTACACAAAATTTGTAGACAATATTATGAGTAAAGAAATTGATCACATGCTCAGATGTGACCTCTCTGAATGGAGCTGCTTTTACCCACTAAGAAAAGTAGTCTGTTGCTGCCAGAATAAAGCACTGTCCTGCCGATGACGGTGGATCTATCGACCTAATTATGTTTGTGCCCTAGCATTCAAATGGTCAGGATGCTATTGTTGGTTGCAGAGGATTTGGTGGTTGATGTATAATATCACCATGGATCTGACATTCGTGACACCTCTTAGCGTGGTCAATACAATCTATGACCATGGTTGGCCAATAATATCTCATCCTTTTGATTTTAGCAGCCATCTTAGGAACTGACTGATGTGCTCCATAAAGCCCTTCGTGGACTTCTGCTACCACTTTATCAGCTTCCTTGGTCCCTAGGCACCTTAGTCATATTTGATCAGAAGCTCATATGTACAACATGTCATTTACAAATGCGTATCGCAATGTCCATTTTCAAATTTGTGCGGTCGTAGACTTTTCTATCGGGAGTTTGTTTTCTTTGAAGTAGTTAATTAATGGTTGCCTTCAATCATTTTTTACTTCAATATCTAAATAATGCAACAACGATTCTAAAGCTTGACTAGCTTTACGTCTCTTGGCCACATGATATTCTTCTAGATAATTTTCCATAATGATTTGATGGAGTGGTTGAGAGTCAACTGGGGTTTCATCCTACTAACTTGAATCTGGAATTTGTTCTACCTTTGGGAATTATAACAAAGCGGGCTCTAAGATTTGACGGTTGTAAACACCAATGAATATAGGCTTCTCCTCATTTGTGTTTGCCATTTCCTTAGCTAATTTGGCCAAGCAATCTGCTTTGGCATTCTATCCTTGAGGAATTTGAACTATTTTAACATTTGACACCTGCTTCAGGAGCTCAAGGGTCCGCCAGTGATAATGAGCCAACTCAACCTTATAAATTTTGTAAATGCCCAAGACTTGATTTATCACGACTTGAGAGTCACCGAAGATTTGAAGATTTTGAATTTTGATGTCAATTATGATTTTCAATCCAACTATTAGAGTTTCATATCCGGCTTCATTATTTGTTCGAGGTTCAAAAACTGAATGAAAACCTCAATATGCCTACTTCAGGTGGTATGAGAACAAGACTAATATCGGCTCAGGCTCTTATAATATTTGGAGGTCGGGCAGGGTTAATTGATAATGCTCAATCGAAGTACATCTTCCATAATGGTAGCTTTTCATTCTACTTAACTTGCATGATTTGTTCTTCGGGAAAATCATCGTTTAGTGGAGATTCTGCCAGGATAGGATGTGCAACGAGAAAATCTATCAAGACTTGTCATTTCATCGCCTTTTATGACATATATGTGATATCAAATTGTAGTAACAGTACTGCCCACCTGGCTAGATGACCAGTCATTGCTGGTCTTGTCATCAAGAACTTCAGCGGATCGATCTTTGATACCATGGAAATTTTGTGGGATAACCTGTAGTGGCGGAGTTTCGAAACTACAAAAAATAGTGACATGTAATTCTTTTCAATCGGGGAATATCTCACTTCTGCTCTGATTAATCTCCTGCTGATGTAGTAGAGTGCATTTTCCTTTCCTTCTTTATTGTGCTAAGCCAATAATGCTTCGAGGGACTCTTCTAGTGCTGCCGTATATAGTATAAGAGTCTTCCTCAGAATTGGCGATGCTAGAATGGGAGGATTTAACAAGTATTTTTTAATACTATCAAAAGTTTCCTGGCACTCTTCATCCCATTTGAAGCGGGCGTCTTTCTTTATTAGCTTTGAAAATGGCTGGCACCTACCCGACAGATTCAATATGAATCGTCGAATGAAGGCCAGTTATTCTTACAAGAATGAAGTTGTCAAAGGTTCTTTGGAGGTGGCATCTCCATAATTGCTTTGATTTTTTGGGATCGATCTCGATTCCTTGGCGGCGCACAACGTAGCCCAAAAACTTGCCGGAGGAGACCCCAAAAGCACACTTGAGGGGATTCATCTTTAGATCATACTTTTTGATCCTTTCCAATACAATCCTCAAATCATCTAAGTGATCTCTACGATTCATGCTCTTGACAACAAGGTCATCCACATAGCACTTGACCTTTTGATGCATTAACTCATCAAATATACGCGTCATCGCCTGTTGATAAGTGGCACCAGCAATCTTCAGGCCAAAGGGCATGACCGTATAGCAGAAAATGTCGATGGGTGTTCTAAATGATGTGTGCTTTTCATCTTTAGGTGCCATTTTGATTTAATTGTAGCCTGATGATCCGTCCATGAAGGAGAATATATCGTAGTTGAATGTGTTACCTACCAGATGTTCTAATATATGGAGTGGAAAGTCATCTTTTGGACACGCCTTATTGAGGTTCCAGAAGTCGATACAGATACGAATCTGTCCATTCTTCTTCTTCACTGGGATGATATTTGCAATGCAATTGGCATATTTTTCTTCTTAGATGAAGCCTATCTCTATAAGCTTCTTTGCTTCAGCAATCACTTGTTCTTCGATCTACAATCTCATTCTCCTTGGAGCTTGCTTGACGGGTGCTACATCTGGTTTGATTACTAATTTTTGAACTGCCACATCAGGGGATAAGCCTGGCATCTCAGCATACATCCAGACAAAGTAATTTCTAAATTCACAAAGAAGTTCTTTTATTTTTTCTATTCGCTCCTCGGGTAGGAGAGAACTAATAAAGGTTGGGCGAGGGTCTTCCTCAGTTTCCAACTTGACTTCTTTTAACTCATCCATAGTGGTCGCCTATCCACCATCTTCAAGCTCTTCTGGTATAGGTTGGGCTTCTATAGGTTGCTCATCATAATCATCAACTTCGTACGTCTCTTCTTCTCAATCATCATCTGATTTAATTTCCCCGCATGTGATTGCTCGGCAAATCTCATTTATGGGGTACTTCCATATAATAAATCTTAGACCCTTTTTTGCAAAAATTTCCTTCTTCTTTATTGAGTGGGGATTTCTTCGATACCAGCGGCTCAAGTAAAAATAAACTTGTTGTTTGGAGGAACGAGTTTTATCTCACTTTCGTAATATTCTTTGAATATTTCTGGTATTGTACCTAGGAAATCTGGTAGGTACTAATTCCCCAGAATCAACGAGTGTATGAAACCAATCTCGATTTATCTCTTCTTCGAGTTTCCCGATTGAATAAAATAGACTCGCTGGTCCACCTTTTTCTTTTAAGGGAGGTACATAGAATGTCACGAGCTCTTCAACATTATGCACCTCTCGAGGAATAACTTCTTTGAAGTGTTATAGGGGAATCCATGTAACTACGAGTACACTATTTGAGATTGACAGGCTATCTATTCTTCTCGAGAATACATCATGCACTATATTCATATTGATAGAATCGTAGTCATAATCATCATTTGAGTATTCAACCTCCATACTCCTTTTTGTTATTGATTGGCATATCCTCTCAGATTTTGTAGGTGTGATATTATCTTCATCTGTGTCACTTCCTAGGTGAGGTATGTATCTTCTTTTTTTTGTGGTTGATACCTTGGGAAGAGTCGTTGTTGTCTTCTTTTTCCCCACCTGCTTCTTCATGGTTCTTGTCTAGATTGTTTTGCAACTTTTGGATCTGATGCTTGTGCCTCAAGAGAGCTCGACAGCTTCAGCTTCTTTGGAATGAAGTACTTTGCATCTTCATATATCTTCACCTCATGAACTGCAAAGGGTTGAATGTCACCAAACATTCTGAATTCTTCTCCATCCCTGAGGTACTTCTTGCATTGGTGTAGTGTTGATGGGATGATGTCGTACTCATGCAACTAAGGGCGGCCAATGAGTGCTTTAAAGGTAGTTTCTGCATCAATCACATAAAATTTGGCATCTGTATGAAGCTCTCCAAATGTGAGGGAGAGTGTAAATGATCCTAGGATCTTCTGCCCCTTCTCATTAAAATCATGTACCATTAGCTTATCTGATCCAAGGTGTTCCTCATCGAGGCATAATGATCTTAGTGCTTTTAATCTCATTAGATTTATAGATGACCCTGGATCGATCAAGACTCGACTAATCATCATCTCATTGCTTTCAGTCGTAACATATAGAGGGTGATTATGATCCGCGGTTCCGAGCATCATGTCTTCTTCAGAGAAGATAATGAACGGCTCATTACGAGCTTGTAGGACTTCTGTCATATTACACTCAGTAAAATATGACTCGTATCTTTCGAAATCCTTGAGAGCCTGAATAAAAGTCTCTTGGAGGTCTTTAGACATTACTAAGGCATCATATATGCTGAGTTGCGCCAGAATTTTTCTCAAATGGGATAAGACATTATATTCTACCCGTGGCTGAAGTATTCTTTTTTTTAGGATCTTCAGTGATAATATCACCATTGATGACTATCTCTTTCTCCTTATCTTTATTCAAGGTCCCTTTCTTCTGTGGTGGCGGAAATATCTTACCACTCCTTAATTTCACTTGAGCGACTTCCTCTAGATTAAACTCATTTAATGACACTTTTTCTTCAGAGCCCGCCATTATTACATTTAGGGATTCATCTGTCGATTTAGAGTCACTACTCAGGTTTACATGTCCCATCCTTGACGCTATAATAGGGTCTGACTCATCTATCTTTGGAAAATATAGATACTCCTCCGAACTGTAATCCATTGGAAATACCATTATACAGGATTTAGATGATACTTCTTCAATGCATTCTTCTTTTATCAGCATATTTGTTGCCACTGAGATAACCTGACATATTTCTATGGAAAGGGATTCCTTATCACCTTCTCCGGTTTCATTTATTTTAAGCCTTAAGATAAAGTCAGCGAGCTTAATAGGTCACCTCACAGTCTGGTAGTACTCATCCAAACTATCAATAACCCTTTGAGTTGTAGTCATTTTCTTCTTGGGCTTATTCAATTTGATCTTCTTCTTAGAGGACTTTATTTTCCCAAGCTTTGAGTAACCAGCTTGGTTGAAGGATTGTCTAGAAGTAGATGCTTCTGCCATAGGCAGTGCCTTCAAATCTATCGTTGGCTCATTAGGAGACTTCAACTTTACATCTGGAACTCCTTCAAGTTGCTTCAATATTTTCACTGTCTTCTTGGAGATTGCAGTCTCCCATTGCTCTTCTTGAGCTGTCTTCTTTTTATTTCTTCTTTATTCAACTGGGGGTACGGAAAAGGACGTAACCACCCGAGTTGATTCTTTCCTGGATGAGTCAATACATTGTCGGATAATGTGAGTTCTCCTTTATGGTACTTTTTTTTCAACCAATCCTTAAAGATATAACAATCTTCAATAGGATGACCAAGTACTCGGTGGTATGGGCAGTAGTTCAGGTCATTCGTATGTTTCGACTCCTCGGGCCTCTTGCATTCTGGCAATTCTAAGCCCGCCTTCACTACCTGTTGAAACAACTTGGCGATGCTCTCTCTTTTAAATGAATATTCTTTATTTATCATATCTTTGAGATACGGAAATGTTCTATCATCGATTCCCATTACTTGCTTCAGGCGTTTTCCACCAACCTAATAAGTTCGTGGCTTGTCATTGCCCCCGAGTATCAACTTTGGTTGGGGGTTAGGATTGTAAACTTGCTTGGGCTTTTCTTCATACTACATTAGCTTCTTACCCTTGTCTATATTATAAATCATCTTCCTTTCTTTATCAGCTCTAGAAAATAACGTAGAGTCAGTCTCACCCTTTCTAGCACCCAGGGCCTTAGCCTTCTTGGGCTTATTAGAGTGATCTTCTGATCTAGACAAGTTCAATTTTTCAAACTTGGCCACTTTTTCTAGCAAGTCTTGAAATGTATTGATTGTAGCCATGCACAGGAAGGGTTGCATCTTGTCATCAATGTTTTCCATTGACAACTTCACAGCATGTTCTTGTTCAAGCTGTTGCTCACATTTCATGCTCAAGTTACATCAGCGAGTGATGTATTTAGTCACTAATTCATCCCTTCTTCTCTTATCCAGAGCAAGGTCAACGATCGTTGTCTTCTCAGTTGCACTGGCAAATCTCTTCACGAACATATTTTCTAATTTTGCAAAAGTCTTCACAAAATCATTCGACAATTCAGCATACCATTCTAAAGCAATTGCTGTTAAACTACTAATAAACTGTCGGAAGAGTAGGGTGTCGTTTCCCCCTGAGTTCTCACAAGTGGCTTTAAATTGTTCCAAGTGTTGTCGGGGATTGTTAGTACCGTTGAAAGTATTAAACTTTGATATAAAGTATCCTTTTGGATATGGTACTTGGTCGTATTCAGTTGGATACGGACGACCCTTACCTACTAGTTTCTCTGCCTGATCAACGGCTATCATGGCTTTGATCTTCACAGTGATAATTCCTTCTAACTGTGAAGCAGTCACAGGTTCAGAAGTACTTGAAATGTTCTGCGGAGTGGGTTGGCGGGTAATGTTATTGACTTCATTACCTCCTTCAGGAGAGACCCGTACTCCTAAGACGTGAGGAATTTGGAAGTTTGAAGGATTAGCAGGAGGATTAGGCATAGCGCCAATAGCAGCAGTTCTCTACATCATTGCTCCCATCTGAGCCATCATCTCAGTCATCTTCTCATTTAACTGAGAGATTTCTCTATCTTTGGCTCTCATTTGTCGCCTCATCTGCTTTCTCATGTTGGAAAGTGTGGCATTTTCATCATCCAAAGGATTTTCCTCAACTTTCTCTACTTCCTCTTTTTCTTGGGAATGGCCACCTCTACCAGTGGTGGAACCCTCTATACGACGGTGTCGGTGTACTTGCCTGGGTGGCTGTTACCAATTATTGTCATCTTCATCGTCATCATAATCGGAGCCATCATCGATGTCTATATGTGTCACCATACAGACAACTTCAATTTCTAATATGTTATTTATTTCTTGCATTTCTTCTTCTAAATTTCCTTCATATATTCTATATTTTCTTCCATAAATTCATCAATATTTTTTTCAACATTTTTTTAAATATTTTTCCCCTTCAAGGTATTCTTCTCCTTCTATATTTTCTTCGTCTTCTATGTTTTCTTCTAGTACCCAGATCTTCGAGCGGCGACGCCGCTGGATCTCCGGTTCTTGGTTAGGCAAGGAGACTTCTTCAACCAACGGACTGCAGTCAAAGTTGGTTTCTTCCTTTAGAGGGGATAGAGGGTGACAGGATCCCCTAGAGTACTCTTCAAGGTGTCGACCTTCGGGAGGAGGGTCATTATGGGTCCTTTTTGGAGCCCATTTCTGACGTTGTTTGTAGACTGGGACAGATCTCCGGGAAGCATCATCAGATGTCACGCCTAGATCAGTTCTTCTTTCTTTTCTTTCTTCTCTATGAGGCCTTGGCCTCCAGGTTTCTTTTTCTTTCCGCCGGGATCTTTCGGCGGCAGATCCCTAAATATATAGTTCAGGTGTCACGACCCGATGTTCACCATACGGGATATACTTTCTTTCTCTTCTTTACATAATAACAAATAAATGCTCCCTCAGCGTGGTTCTTCTATCTTCAGTTATCAAGGCCGCTGGTATCTTTTCTTCTTTAGCCCTTTCTCTTTCATTATTTTCAAAACTCGGTATACTTAAGCTGAAAGAGTCTTAGGCTCTTTCTTCTTTGGAGGGATTGGAGCTTCAGGCCGTTGATCCCAGAAAGATTTTTTTAGCTCCCCAATAGAGCTATTTCTCTTTACCCATTTTAAATCAGAAAACTTATTCTGGATAGGAACGTTGACTTCAAGCTCTTGGGCAGATAGGTTTGAAGGGTGAACATGCACTAATTGTTGCTGTGCTAGAAGTTCACCATTCATCTTTCTTCTCTGCCTCCTTGTAGGCTTTCCTCTAGATGATGAGGCTTCAGCGTCGTAGTTTCTAGGTGTAGATAACCCAGTTGACAGAGTAGTGGTGTTTGTAGTCACCATAGAGACTCTTCCACCACTCATAATTCTTATAGTGGATGGGATTTCAGGCTGCGATATCCTCTCAATTACAGAAATCCTCCTATGAGGATTTTCAGCATCAGGTCGTTATGCTGGCAGATGCACACGACGGGTGGGAGCTTCATCAACATTGAGTCTCCTGGTAGACCTCTCAGTATTCCTATCATTCGCAGGAATGGCGGTACTCCTTGCAACAACCGCAGGGAAATCAATGCCACCAAACTGGATGGTAGCTCCAGTATTTCCAGTCTCAATAACAGCATTTACCAACTAAATCTTGGCTCCTCGTCCCAGCTAGACGGTCATCGGGGTGTTTTATAGATTCATCTGCATAAATGAAAGGCAAGGGTTAGTAATCAGAATATGATACATCACTCCATACTTTCAAAATACAAAGACTTGCACATAACACAAATTTGATTGGTATTTGAAAATATTTGTGAACCCCTCAGGTTGAGATTTGCATTCAACACGGCCATCATCAGGGTGTTTGAGGTCATTTAAAAATATTTATATTTTGAACCCTATCGACTATGTGGAGTTGTCGACAGAGGATCGGGTTTCATAAGTTTTATGCCTTTGTTAGTGAATTCTCTCGATTATAGGCCTTGAAGTCCTAATATAAATGCATTAAAATAAATACACTGGTCGCCACAATCATGTATTTGTTTGAAGGTTCGAACCCTGTCGACTTCTATTTATCCGTATAGAATGATCGGGTTCGAACACGAATTCACTTATTGACCACCGCAGCATCCCTAGACGTCACGTGTGTACCAATAACACACTCGACGGGGCCCATGCGGGTGTTTGGGTGGATTTTTATATTTATATCCTGTCGACTCCCTTTTACTTGCTTAGGAGGATCGGGTTCAAATTTAATAACCTGTGCAGCATCCCTAGACGTCATGTGTGTACCAATAACACGCTCACCAGGGCCCATGCGAATGTAAGATTACATTTACCCCTTGTGTACCTATGTGTATACAAATTACGGTGCATGTGCGGGGGTATTTCAGACATTCAACTGATCTTTCATGATGGCTCATAGAATTCCATCTCGGTCGTAGTCTTTTCAGTATTTGCTTATGGACAACATATGGGGTATACGACAGGTCTCCCACAGTGACTCGTAGGAGCTTGCATTTGTTGGGATATTTTGGCATTCTTCTTGTAGGTGACATCTGGTGTATATGATAAGTCTTCCATAGCGGTCCATAGGATCTTGCATTTGGTGCAGTCATTTTGTATTTTGTTTGTATACAGTATATTGGGTGTAGAACAAATCTCCTACAATAGTTCATAGGAGCTAGCATTCACCGCATTCTTTGTGCATTTCGTTGTGATTTTTGCCCTCACAATGCATCCAGTACTATTTTATGTAGATGTATTCATTCGCATTTTGGAATTGACTTTAGGACACTGTATTCACTGAAGTCTGTCAACATCTACCTACAGGTGGAATGTGGCGCGTACATTTGTGTTTGTAGAGAAATTATATGTATTGCAGATTCTTATATTTGCTTCGTAGGTGATACTTAGTGTTTATGACGGTCTCCTACAATGGCCCGTAAGAGCTGGTGTACATCATATATCCTTCACCTTTGAGTCCTATGCAATAATCAGTGTAAGCTTCGGAGATCACTGATTCATCTAGAACTCGTAAGCCTCGATAATCTTATTCAACTTGGCATTCAGAACTCAAATCATTATGTTCATGTTCTTTATGACTGTATTGTTCATGAATGAGATGTTGGGGCTTATATACACCATGAGTTCCTTGTTTGCTTGCAAGCCGGCATCTGTATATATATATATATATATATTGAAGATCTTCAATGTTCAGGTATTGTAATTATCTCAAAAAGAGATCAATTGTTGGAGCTCTCGTTATCATTCATGAATGAGGGGTGCTTGCAAGATTTCTATAGGTATTATCCTTAGGTTCTGCATATAACACATTGGGTGCTCTCGCCATTCGTTATGATTACATTCATTTTCTTGTGAGCATGGTTGAAATGTTCATTAGAAATCATTTGAGTTTGAGCTCTAGTTCAAGTTTAAGTAGAAGTTCAAGTCTCTCGAAGCCTTTGGAGATTCAAGCCTCTTGTGATGATCAGATTCAAGTTCACTTGTCTCCTATTGTTCATCTGATTTGAGTTCATGGCATTCAAATCATGGTTCACTTTGAGTGAAATGAAGCTCAAGTGCAAGTTTTAGTTCAAATCAGATCCTTTGCATTTATTCACTTGGGTTCAAGTTATGACATATTCCGTTTCATTTGCTTGAATGTGAGTCCAAGTGATCCAAGTTCTAGTTCTTCAAATCTTGTTCAGGTCCCTTATGATTTGACTCAAGTCTTTTGTAGTTTGCATGAATTCTTTGCATGCATTAAAAGTTGATGTTTGTTTGAAAGTTCTGAACCACCACTCAGAAATTTTACGTTTTAATTTCATAGTGTATTTATTGCATTGGAGATCGGTTCCCTTTAGTTCTGTTCAAGTCCAAGCTCAAATACATGTCCCCTGTTGTTCGAGTTCTTTGTCAGCTTTGGTCCACATTCAAGTTCACTTTTGTATGTTCATGTGACAAGACTAAGTCCTTGCTCAAATTTTTCAGGTCAAATCTCTATGTGTGTGTGTATGTGTGTGGACCGAAGAGATGAGGAGGTCGGGTAAGGGCCTTGCGGTTGTGGAGTGGAATACGACTAGAGAGTTGAGATCATGAGGCTTGATTGAATCTTACTTGGGGTCGGACGAAGCAAGGGAGGTCGTGGATGTGTCGTCGGCCACGGGAGGCTTGAGGACTAGAGGAGTTTGCGGCTTCCAGAAGAACGGACAAGGCAGAGGGTTCAGCTGGGAGAGGAATCGGGATCCAGGAGAGTTGAAGCTCTCATTTTGCCTCCTTTTAAAGACCACAGATGTGGACTATCGAGGCAAGTTGTCGCAGGATTCCCGCGAGGAGACGCGAACGGCGCCGTTTGAACAATGTTCTAGCAAGATTTGTAGCAATATTCGTGGATCCGTCAGGTATGATTTTGATTTTTTTTTTTTCCTTTGTGCATATTAGTGTAGGTCAACAGGGTTGTAAAAAATATATTCCTACATGGGGACTTGCAGGAAGAGATATTTATGGATATTTCACCAGAACTTAAGGAAAAATCTTAGGGGTGATAAGGTCTATAAGTTAGAAAAGACTCTGTATGGACTAAAGCAATAACCTAAAGCTTGGTTTGGAAGATTCTCAAAATTTATGTTTCTTAATGGTTATCATCAAAGTCAACGGGATCATACACTATTCTTTAAACACTCAAACTTAGGGGAAGTCACAATATTATTAGTTTATGTTCATGATATTATCTTGAATGAGAATGATGAAAAGGAGAAAGTTATTCAAAGGAAATGTCTTACCAAGAAAT
This sequence comes from Dendrobium catenatum, assembly GCF_001605985.2. Classification (NCBI taxonomy): domain Eukaryota; kingdom Viridiplantae; phylum Streptophyta; class Magnoliopsida; order Asparagales; family Orchidaceae; genus Dendrobium; species Dendrobium catenatum. The sequence continues at coordinate 97,190 of NW_021318667.1, forward strand.
TTAATATCAAAGAACTTGATGGACTAAAATATTTTCTTGGATATGAGTAGAGCAAAGGAATTTTGATTTCACAAAAAATATATGAAATATCTTCTTAAAGAAATAGAGAAACTAGCTTGTAAACTGGCACCAACACCAGTAGAACTAAATCTCAAATTGGGGAAACCTGAGTAAGATCAAGATGTAGTTAAGAGAGCTTACCAAAGACTTGTGTAAAAATTGATCTGCATTTCTCACACCAAACCAAATATTGCATTTGTTGTAAGTATGGTCAGCTAGTTCATGCAAAATTCAAAACAAACTCACATGCAAGTTATAGACATAATACTGCACTACCTTAAAGGAGATGCAGGGAAAGGGATTCTCTTTAGAAGAGATCACAGAATAACCCTAAAAACATATATTGATGCATATTATGCAAGACTACCAGTAGATAGAAGATCTACCTATTTATAGCACACATTTCTTGGAGGAAACCTTATTACGTGGATAAGAAATAAACAAAATGAGGTGGAAAGGTCTAGTGTAGAAGCAGAATATAGAGCTATGACCTTAGGAATATGTGAGCTACTATGGCTCAAGATGAGCCTAAAAGACCAAAGGATCAAGTGGGAAGGCCCCATAAAGCTACATTGTGATAACAAATCAATAATCAGCATAGCTCACGATCCAGTTCAACATGACAAGAACAAGAATATGGAAGTGGACATACATTTTATAGAAGAGAAATTAGACAATGATCTTATATATATATATATATATATCTCATTCTCCATGAATATTCAATAGATTTCAGTAAAATTTTAAACATATATTAAGCACATGAACAGAAATCTTGGAGTGGTGTTTGGAAGTTTCGAAAAGCACTTATCATAAAGGTATATAGATCTAAGTGTTGTTACCTAGATCTAGAGTTTTTGAAGAATCTCACCTGAGATTTTGAAAATTTTGAAATCTCTGAGCTTGTATACTATCCTTGTAGAATTTCCTAGTTGAGATCGAGCCTTGAAATGCCTTGGATCATCGTGTAGGAAGCTTGGAAGCTATGGAGCCTCAGGTCGCCGGAAACTCGCCACCGCTGGCTTTGACTGATCGGGTTTGGCATGGGGGAGGTGGAGGAAGCCAAGGGAAACTCTCACACAAAGTTTAACGGCTTAAGGAAGTTAAGAGCAAGAGTAATCGTAAAATGATCCATCTAAAGAATCCTAAAACTCCTATATATAGTCTAATGCTTGTGATCAACGGCCAGGATCATGTCTAGGGAAATTTAGGAGGGAAAATAGAAGATTTAGCCATGGTTTGCATTAGGGGTCATTAGGAAGGTATTTCAATGCATCAAATGTGCATAATTTGACCTAAATAGGACAATTTGACCCATGAGAGACTTGGGTTGACCAAGTCAACCCTTGACTTTGTCAACCCAGTCAATTAAACCCAAAGGGGTGGGGGTTTGAGCCCAAGGATGTTTGAAATCGATTTGAAATTGAATTAGGAATTTGAAATTTGAGCGTAAGAAGCTATGGAATGGATTTGAAATGACATGAAAGGGTTTTGGGTTAATTTGGGTCAATTTGATCAACAAGGTTGGCCCAGAGCCTAGGTCTAGGCTCAACAGACTTTGCTTGACCCACTGAACACAAGGGAGGTGATCTTGGGACCTAGCTTGGTCAATATGACCAAGTCAACCCCTTTGACCAAAGTTTTGAGAAAAACAAGGTCAATAATACTCATCAACATTGCCATCCATTTCCTCTCTCTCTCTCTCTCTTTCTCTCTCTCTCTCTCTCATCAAAGAAGATATCGTCATGAAGCCTTGAGCCTTTGAAAATATCTTCAAATAATACCGTGTGTTGGAATCACATTCGGCCTTTAAAAAAAAACAATTCTATGATTGGCTTGTTTACTAATGTCTATAAATATCATGATATTATCTTGTATTGAATACTTATGTAATACAAGATAACTATGATAAATAGCATACTTATATTATGAAACATTTAAATTTTCATTTTTTTATCATTGTTCGCATATAATTAAATAATGTGAAATAAGTTAATAAAAAAATGGTTTTATGAATAGTACGCTTATCCAATGTAATCACATATCCAAAATCAGAAACAAAATGAGGGAAAGCTAGTTTACTCGTACTTCTTAGGCTCAACTCCAAATAATTTCCCTTCTATAAACATTTGAATCAGACTGATTTCCCTTTAAAAAATGGTGCTTATACTTGTTAATCCTCCACCAAGTAAAAACATGCCTTGAACACAGCTCTTTGAAAGTTATTTTCTTACATTGTATGTTCTACATATATATAGCAGTAGTAACAGAATAATAATAATGGCATACAGCAGTTGACATTTATTTACTGATAAAAGTTGCAACAATAAAGTGGTAAATTTGAACCAATCTTATGGGGCTTTAGAAAAGAAAAATCATTCTGAGATAATCTTCTGTTTCTTACATTAACTTCATAGTTTGCACAAAATCATCATAATTGACTTTCCCATCACCATCAAAATCGGCCTCCTTTATCATTTGCTCAGCCTCCTCATCTGTTAATTTCTCACCAAGACTTATCAACACGTTTTTCAGCTGAAAATAGAAAATAAAAAACTGAGTTTTAGCAATTGCATGCAATTAACAACCAGCAGGGTTGATTTATACAGGCAACATATCTTTGAATATAATTCAATAAAAAGTTTAACTACAGGTTGAATTTTTCCAGAGGTTATGTAATGCAGTGTGAAACTAACCTCAGTAGCTGATATGAACCCTTTTTGATCTCTGTCAAACACCTTAAAAACTTCCTTTAGTTCATCTTCTTTGTTTATCTCCTGCAACCAAGTAGTTGTATAAGCAAAAGGCAAAAGATTGTCATAATAGCATATTTAAAGTGTATTTTAACTTATTTGAAAAAGGTAGTTTAATATTAACGATTCAACAATTATCCATGATTTTAACCCGCTGAATTCTTTGAATATGATGAGTATTCTCACCTCTACAATTTCTGTAGTTAGATTGAAAAGCTCCGTCAGATCAAAGTTTCCTCTAAAATCAAAATCAGTATGGTTGATAATATCTGTGAATTCTATGTTTGGTGAGCTTCTCCCTATTGATTTCATAATAGCAATCATCTCTTCCATTGTGATACATCCTCCTGTGATGACAGAATCTCATGATGTTACATATTATCATAATTCTTTTTCCTATAATATTATGAATTATATTACAATGAGTATAAAAATTAGAATCTTGATTATCTTACTTAAAATCATCAGCATCAAAGGCAACATAAATCAGCTTCTAGAAAATCAGTGATGTGTAGTCATATCAATATTCATATGATGAAGAATCGTCTCATAGATAATGAGTGTTATAAATACAAATCCTATGACGATAGTTAAAAGTAATCCTAACATATCTAGTCAGTTCTTATGACCATTTTTCCAACCAACCTTGCATTTTTTGAATGAAGGTTATGTAAATATAATGAGTGACAATACTGGCTCAATAAGAACAGAAAAAGCACATTTCACATCTTCAAATTTCTCTCCTAACTACCTCAAAAATCTTTCCTAAAACAGCTCACGCACGTCGTGCATGTATTCGGTGTATACAGGAGGTGGAGAAGTCCGCCTCTGTTCGCGTAAGCCGGCCCCGTCATACAAGTTGGACCGGTCCAATGGACCAGTCTAACAAGTCCTTGGGGAAAGAATCCACCACCTGAAATCAAATCTAAGGATACAGGATTCAAAGCAACAAGGCAACAACCCAACATTTTATTAATCTCTCTAATCTCCCTTACAAGTATTGTCTACATGTATTTATAGACAATTATAGCAACTTATTAGGCTACACGAAACAGAAGAAAGCACTACTCCTATTCAACCATAAAAACTACCAAATGGAATTAATCTAGCCTTAAGTTAACATGATTTAAGCAGCTCAGCTCCGACATCATTCTACTGGGATAGGAGGAACTTAAGGCTCGTAGGAAGATGTCCGGTTGGCCACAATAAGGAGGCAAGTCTGGTTGGCTAAATCGGTCTAGATAGATCCACCCAGTGTCATTCTACCTGTCTAGGAGAGGCTTCAACATAAGCTAGAGTTAATGACAAATGGGATAGCTGACAAACTCCGAATGCGGCCTTATTAGACCCTTCAAATGACACTCTTCAAGAGTTTAATTGAACTCGACACCAAATGGATCAACCATGCAAATATCAGCATCCACAACGAGCGCCTTCATGAACATTGTATCGAAATGCGTAAAGGTACCAAGGAGGTTGCCTTTTTCTAGTTTGGTCAAATCAATTCCATCATCAATGATGGAAAGCACACTCATTTCCTTATCAGGAATGATATGCATGACTAACTCCACCTCGGCATCCTTCTTGCTCTTGTCAACATCATCATATGCAGGTTGCTCAAGATCAAGAACTCCAACGAACATGTCGTCATCATACACGTCATACACGGGCTCATCATAGATAGGCAAAGATGACTTTAACAACGGGTCTTCAAATCCTTCGAAGCTGGACTCGATCGACGGTGGGGTAGAAATTTAACGAGGTGACCCTTCAAACACATCGATCGAGTCCAAACCAGAAAAAGGCAACAATTTAGTTAAAATCATCTTTGTGGGTAGAACAGATCTTATCGTCTGAGATGCCCTCATCGTCGTCATTGTTTCATAACAATTTAGTTGGAACGAAAAATCTTGAAGCCGTCATGGTAGCATACTTGTCCCGTGGTCAAATGCCATCAAATTCCTAGGCAAGGGTGCCCAAGTCTTTCCTTCGTTGAAGCCTTGACAATTGTTGTTTGAGTCGGGCAATTTCTTGTCGAAGATCTTCAATTAGTGCTTCTTCTTGAATGGGTCACCATTGATTTAATTGAAGAGACATTTTAATGGGCTCTATCAGTTGTTGATTTACATACCAAGAACTATAAACTATTGTTCTTGGTGGAAGGAATAAGTGGCAACAGCTTCTTGAATATTTTGGGAGAAGAAGAGGTTCAACGGCAGTAGTAATCGATGGCAAAGACAAAGCTGGGGAAGGACCTTGATTCCTACACCATCAAAGGAACCAATAAGATCATGCACTTGACAATGGATGTCTTTGCAGTGAATGACTGTGTGTTGATGAGACCCTCGGACTCCGACAAACCACCGTACGTCATGCGAGTGGAGAAAATTGAGGCGGATCACCGTAACAAGGTGAAGGTCCGATGGTATTACTGATCGAAGGAGGCAATTGGTTGTTGATGGTAGTTCCATAGGGCCAAAGATATCTTTCTCTCCTATCACCATGACTTCCAGAACACTCACACTTTTGAAGGAAAATGTGTTGTTCACTCCTTCAAGAACTACACCAAGCTTAAAAATGTCGGAACAGAGGACTACTTATGCCGCTTTGATTCTGGTTCATAACAACACCTTGATGAAATATGGTTGTAGTTTTGCATTTCTTGGACGGATGTGAAAACAGAACATCAATATGACCAATTTGGGAGGCAGAAATTGTTGTTCTTGGTGGCTGACATCAACCATCTCGATGTTTGAATGAAGAACTGTAGCCAGCACGCTTCTTGTCGGCCTTGGTGAAAGATGAGCAGCGGCAGAACAAGAAGGTTGTTGGTTGTTGCAAAGGAGGATGCAGCGGCTGGTATAGGAGATAGAAAGTGACCACCACCTAGCTTTTTGTCCAGGATACAGAAAAAGAACAAGAACTTATCGGCTCTGATACCAAATGGCATCGGACAAGAGAGTCGACAACTCCTCATTGACGATCTGGTGATAGAGGCCAAGCATAACTCCAAGGACTCCTTGGGGAAAGAATCCATCACCTGAAATCAAATCTCAGGATACAGGATTCAAAACAACAAGGCAACACTGTCGTTGCCAGGTCTCAATTCCTGTATGAGAAAAGTGGAGGGTTGCGTTAGGTAGTCGACAGCCAGCGTAAAACTTGTCGAATAATCATAATAGGAATCCTTTAAAAAATTGTGTTAATGATAGAACGTCCCTTGGAAGCGACGCGCTGTATGACCTGAATACAGCGATAAATGTGCAACGGCTGCTACACCGACGCCCGAGTGCAGTGTTAAATAGACAAGAGTTCCCACATCAAGGAAAGATGTGAGCAAAGAAGCTAATCCGTGAAACTAAAATTAGGATAGGAACTTGGAATATAAGCTCCCTTACAAAAAAATTAATGGAATTAATATATATTATGTTTCATAGGAAGATAAATATTATGTGCATTCAGAAAGCTAAATGGGTTGAAGAGAAGGCTGAGGACATTGATAGTTTAAGATATAAACTATTGTATTCAGATAGGAGTCGTACAAGAAATGATATATGTATGATTATAAATAAGAGTTTGAAGGATAATGTTATAAAAATTAATAAAATTAGAGATAAAATTATAGCTTTAAAGATTGTTGTTGGTGCTAAGATTATTAATATTATAAATACTTATGCTCCTCAGGTAGGTTTAGATATGGGTTTAAAATTAACTTTTGGAATCATTTAGAAGAATTAATATAAATGATACCTCTTGAAGAAAGAGTTTTGTTGGAGGCGATTTAAATGGACATGTTGATAGGGAAGTTGATGATTTAAAAGCATTTATGGTGGCCATGGGTTTGGAATGTCTCGAGCCTCGTGAACTGTCGTCGTCGCCCTGACATAGCCGATACAGCTGACGACATTGTCGTCGACCCTTGCACAAATCTAAAATTTCAAACCCTATCCTTGATGTGCTCTAACGCTTGCAGCACGACGAGTACCTATGTGCACTTTTCTTTGCACGATGGGAGGAAACTCATCATAGTGTTTGCAACGAGGCAGGTAATCTTCGTACACATTTTTCTTGGCATGGCGGGGCAAAATTTAAGTACCCGTATGTGTCTCAGTGCTAACAAGGAAGCAATAATGTATTTCAAAAAGGTGACTCTTAAGACTCATGCATGCCTTTCTTAGTGTGGTGGGATTGAAGACTATGGTCACAGTGTCACATAATACCGACCATGCACGTCTTTCTTGACGTTGCGGGAAGGCTATGACTCCCCAAATTTCTCCCAAATGGGGGATATGATAGGATACTGCTGAAATTCAGACTAAAATACACAGAATCTGAACAACAAGATGACCTAACTTAACAACAATACAGAAAACCTGATTGCAATAGGGAACTGGAAACTAATTTGTAAAATGCACAATTAACTTAAAAATATAAATCCTAAGATACAATTCAAGTCACTCAAACAAATACAAATCAACAAATAGGGGACTTGCGACGAACAATACCTTCAATGAACATAAATGATGATATTTAATCAATTCCGAGAAATGTCAATTTGCTGCAAAGAGTATAAACGTCTCCTACATGCAACAATGAAAAACTTGATATGTAAGCAATAGTCAGCCTGTAGATCGAAATGGCGACACTGGCAATTGATGAAGGACGATCCGTCATGCACACAATAAGTCATACTAAATCAATAGTAGACAACAAGCAGTGAATGTTACATTACCCTGTAATTGACATCAATGTTTGGAATGCAATTGAAGTCGTTGAAGATGAGCATAATAAGCCACATGTGAATGATGATAATGGATATGATGCAAGTATAGTAATGCTCCCTACAAGCATGTCTAGAAGACAATAGTAGGCATATAAGTAGAAGGGCTTATAATATGACAATTCACATGTAGACAATAATCAATAATCCACTATGAACATCAACACCTAAGAACAACTGTAGGAGACCTATCATGCAGTAGTCCATTATGGATGATGACAAGAAACATGCAGCAGATCTTAAATCATCCATGTTACAAACATGTTTTTGGATTATGATTTTGATGATAGCAAACAAATCTTGTTTCACTACGACTGCCTTTTTTCTACTGACTTTTTAGGACTCAAAGATTGGACGGAAATCGGAATCAGCTCAAGACTTGGTAGATTAGAATTGAGTCGGTCTGTATTTTTCTTTTTTCTTTCTTGAGTCAATTGTAATTATTTGAAGTGATTGATGTTAAGTAACCCTACACACACACTTGAGAGATTTAGAACTTATGTTTTTACTCACATCGTCCCGGATGATATTTATATCGTCCAGGACGATCGAGCTCAAAACAGAAGATCTAATCAGGATTTCGTAGTTACGGCAGCTGTAATTAACCGATCGGCCTGGACGATACCTGTATGGGCCAGGACGATATGCTCAATGCAGAAAGAACTTGCCGCCATGATCAATTTAGGTATTCTGTATTTTTGGAAATCGTCCAAGACGATCATGATATCGGCCTGGACGATATCACACAATTATGTCTAAATTGATCCAGGAATCAAGAAAGTAATTAAGGATAATTGATACGATCACATCGTCCTGGACGATCGCAGGATCGGCCAGGACGATCTGTTCAAAACCCTTGGTTACTCCTGGCTGATTTGGATCAGAAAGCTCAAATTCAGGGCGATGCTCGGAACGATTTTCCTCTTATTTGAACTGATCGGCTGGGAAGATCGTGGGATCGTCCGAGACGATTAAGCAAATTTTCAATCGTCCAATTTGCATTCAGGGCGATGCTCTAGTCGATCTTATGAGATTTGTACTGATCGGCCATGACGATTTAAATATCGTCCTGGACGATAAAGTTGACAGCTTGCAATTAATGAGCCCCTTTGAAGCTCTTCTATTTAAGAGCTCTTGTTCAACGTTTTTGAACATCCTTGGCTGCTGTCTTGACCTGAGAAAACCTAAAGGAGAGAGAGAGAGAGGATCTTATGAGGGGGAGCTTGTGAGGGGATTCACAAGGGTTGCTCTAAGCATTGTTCCACTTCTTCTTCCCTAGAGTCTATTATCCTTGGAATTGGAAGGGTTGGGAGAGGTAAGTTTCAGCAAGTTATTGTGGTTCTCTGCCTGCTTCAGAAGGAAGCAAAAGGAGTTGGGTTCTCTGCCTTGTCGGGTGTGGCAAAAATGAGGTGTTTTTGTGAGGGCTTCTCCGCCTAGCTGTGGGGGCTAAAGGAGAGTCACGTTGGTAGTGCAATACTCGGAGGGCGCCTCCAGAGAGTGAACGTAGGTCGAGTTGACCGAACCACTATAAACCCTTGTGTTCTTGTTTTTACTGCTTCCACATTTATTTTCTTCCGCACTTGTTTTTTGTGTTGATTTGGTTTGTGATAATCGTTCTTTCTGCTTAAAGAAATTTTTAAATACCAATTCACCCCCCCCCCTCTTGGTTTGCCTCGGGCCAATTCTATAGGGCTTAACATCCCTAACGAACTTTCAATCCATACAACCAATAATCATGCAAATACATTGACTTCTTGCAAGTAAGGATCTAACAAATAAATGTACAAGGCTACTCTACAAGCAAAGAGTATAGATGTGCATTGAGCGACTAGTTGCTAGCCAGCACACATCAAAAGAACCCAATCATGAATGTAGCTCAATTGGTAGCCCACTTCAACATGTAAATACCAGGGGATTCATATAATCAATAGCGATGCAACATCAGAAGAATGCACTAATTTGAATGCAAGCAAAGAGGGTTGATATGACATATTTGTGGATAACAATAGCGGGTATCGTGAGTAGAGCGGATCCCCTGTGGACACAAATACATACAACACCTACAAACAAGCAAAAGGTGCAAGCACCTACTGACCATTTTAGGAGATTTGTTCACTTGATACATGCTGCTGACCAATAAGTGCAATGAAATCAACAATAAATACATGTCACTAGTGGTCAACATCAACATGCAGATGAGCACACTAGATGGGCACCTATAGCAATAATGATTGAAATGCCGCCGGTGTAGTAGAGCCCCTATAAGCATAGAAGCATGTTCACTCTACCAAAGCTGAAAGTTTTGTTGATCAAGTAAAACTAGTCCTCATATTAATTGTTTTGGAGTTCCAATAGTAACAGCTGGGATAAGGGCAATACTGTGTATCAAATACTAGAATGTCACTGAGACATCAAAGATGACCTCTTACTCTGTTCATGCTTCGAGGAGAATACCTTGTGACAAATTGAAGACAAGGAGAGCAAATAGTGCATTAGCCAAGCCTTCGATCTCATTAGCTTATGATAGCTCATTTATTACAAAACGAACTCATGTTGTTTAGATGTCCTTATCCAATCTAAGCAAGGATTAGATGACTTCTAGATCTAATCTCCTGAAGAATGAGAAAAGGGAGCATAAATCATAACAATGAAGTACCTCATGACTACACCAAATGGTAACATTATGATTCACATGTAAGCAAAAGTAGTAAATCGATAGTAAAAAAAGGCTACTGAAGTGCAGCGCCGCGCCACCGGATTCGCAACATTCATACAAGCGGACAAAATGCATCACAAAGCCCAAAATAAAACCTCACTCATTTGGCAGCAATAGTCACCTATACAGTCGACTACATCTAAAAATGCAAAACACCCATTTGCACTGCATGCAAATATTTAAAGAAATGCCCTCATATACAAATTGCAACAAGTATAATAATTCATTTAAACATACCATCTAGCATCACATGTTAATATGTTGCATATGCACATGTTATAACTTACAGGATACTGGCATGTCATCTGACATTGCTATTGCATTTCAAAGTGACCTCTGGCATGCATTTGTAGGATCCGGGGATTTCATTCTAGCATGTTATTTGATATTGCTACTACACCCCAAAATAACATTCAATATGTATTTGTAAGATGTCGAAGGTTTCATTATAGCGTATCATTCCAAAATTGCTGGTGCATGTTAAAATGACCTTCTACATGTATCGATAAGATGCAAAGGGTTTCATTCAAGCATGTCTTTTGGCATTGTAATTACACTCCAAAGTATCCTCCCGCATGTATTTGCAATATGTAGAAAGTTTCACTCTAATATATCATTTGACACTACAATTATATTTCATAAATTGTATTATGCACACATATGAATGCATCATACAATATACATATAACATCATATGCCTTCATAGGCCCCAGCAAGCGTATTGGAGATACACATGTGACGTCTAAAGATGTTGGCATGGGTCAAAAAATAAATTTAGATTCAAACTCAATCCTCTGCCGGCAAGTAGACAAACTTAACAATGTTTAATCAACAAAATAAAATTTCTCATACGCCCCAATGATGGCCGTGTTGATATAAATGTCAACCGAATGTATTAATTATTAAGAATCAACCAAAGGCACCAAGCCTATAATAAACTCGATCCTATGTCGGCAAAGACAGATGACAAGGTTCAACTAATAAAACAAAATTGCCAAAACATCATGATGATGGCCGTGTTGAATTTAAATCTCAACCGAATGGATTAACTCTCAAGAATCTACCACAGGCACCAAGCCTACAAAGAACACAATCCTCTGTCGGCAAATAAGACAGAATCGACAAGGTTAAATGAACGAAAATGAAAATAGCCCATAAACACTCCGATGATGGTCAGGTTAAATAAAAATATCAACCTAAGGGGTTAATTCTCATGAATCTATTGAAGGCACCAAGCCTATATAACGTACAAGATCCTCTGTAAGCAAATACGACAAAGTCGACCAGGTTCAACTAATTAAACAAAATTGTCCATACACCCCAATAATGGCCATGTTGATAGAAAATCTCAATCGAAAGGGACCATAATCATTTTAAAATATATCCTACATGCTAATAAAAATTCAAAATTCTAAAATAATCACCCAAGATCAAAATATTTAAAATTAAAATAAATCGTCAAACAATTAAAGTAAACACCTATCCACCTTCTGCAATAATTTACAGAGGCGAACAATATAAAAACAACCTCAGCTCACAAAGAGCTAATATCTAGTCTAAAATATCATTAGGATTCATTCTCAATCTATCACTTACTAGTAAGGATGTGGCACGTGTCCACTAACCGGTGGTTTCTCCGCCAAATGGCACCAGACTAATGATTTTTCGGCTAAATGGCATCACAGGTAAATGCTTATGACCAGGGCCCTCTAAACAGGGCAGTTTGCCGCAAAATGGCACCATTGTATTACAATTATGGCTAGAGCCCGTATGATTTCCAATGACACTAAATCCTTGAGATATGAACAATAGCACATGATCAATATGGCATAAAGGCCTCTAGTAGCTAAGGTGGATTCAAATTTGTCCTCTTAGACAAATATCCACTCCATGTCTAAAAAATAGCCTTGGACGAAGCAACCCATGGCTGCCAACAAAGATCTTCTGTCAGGTTAGCTCGACTACCTCCTCTAACTAAGTAAACCAGGGACCACTATGGCCCGAAATGACGAAACCATGGGATCTTGATCAGGCTTATCATCACTCACCCCACTATTCTCTTTAACTCCAAGATTGTGAAATTTTTAATTTTAAATATTAAATTCTCACATACCAAACCCCTACTACTACAATATGCCAAATACCACTTATCTCTATAAATATGATTGATGACAAGCCTTAATCGAAAGTTCTCTCTCATTATCGAGAGGGATAATTAACTATAAGGGCTTGTGCCTATAAGAAACCAGAACTCAGATCATAAAGTCCTCGCAAAATGAGGGTGAAATCTCTGGGTAGTGTTTTATTTCAACAAGCCCAATCTGCCTTCTGAAAATTTAACCCTGAACCTAATCTCTTAAAACTCCCTTAAAAGAGGGGAGGCTGAGACGTGAATTTTTGGAGCCCACAAGAAACAAGGCTTTTATAGAGCAAACTTGTTGACAATCATGTGGATAGCCAAAGCTAATATTCAATTTCACTATCAAACTTAAGTTACAAATTGATTTATCTAGCAGTTGTGCAATTGAATATCTGTTTTATTGATCGGGTGGGTCGTAAATCAATAAGTAATATTAAAAAAAGCAATAGGGTGTTGTTCTTCACATTTTCATATACATCAAGAGGTCATCAAGAGGTCTCCTAAAAAAGGGATGTCGTAAACTCAGACCAGTGATGCCAACTATGTTGAATTAATTCATGATATAAAGCCAAATTTTGGGTATTGTATTTTGGAGGGAGGTAATATGATCACGTGAAAGAGTAAGAAGAAAATTAGAGTAGCCAAATATAATGTTAAAGCTAAATACAAAGTACCTGCTACTTTACATATGTGTGTGCGTGTATTCTAATAATGTTGTGTTTCATGAAAGAACGAAAGAAATTGAAAATAATTGTTAGTTCACATGGGATGTGCTTTTAAAGAAGAATCTTACTCCTCGTAATTTTTAGTTTAGAATAAATAATTTATATATTCACCAAAGCCAAGTCCTCTAATTCTCTCTCATTTTATTGTTTATAATATCAGTTGAAGCTAACAAATATATGTGCTTCTATTTAAGAGGAAGTGTTGTCGTATGATATTTATTAGAAAATAATATTGTTAAATTAGGAGACTATATAGTTTAGGAAAATATATAATTACTCTCCTTAATTATATTTATTATCCACTTTAGTTTCTTTCTATTTTATTCATCATGCACACCTATCAATAAGCATCTTTGTTCAGTGAATAGATCATTCAATTCTAACCGTTAACACAGGCATATATTAATATTGTGATCACCTTCATTCTTTGTGGACACAAGTTTATGATGCATATTCTTGTTTGATAATATTAGATCTTTTGCCCATGTAGTTATGTAAATTTACTTATTTTGAGCTTGTTAATTACAACACTCACACATATAGCTAAACCATATTTTCAACACCATTGTATGCTTGTGAATTTGTTTTTGTAAGTTGAATTTGTTAATTGATAGAGTTTGTGTTAATCAAGTGATAGCATATTCAAGTGCTTTTTGTTCAATCAATCACAATTGCCTGAACTATCCTAGACACTCATGCTTGTGTTGTGTGTTTGGTTAAATTATTTAACTATTCTAAGTTTTCACTTTTGAGAATTTGGAAAAAGCTTCAAACGTGTTCGTGCACACCCTAAATGATGGAGATATATATTGTTCCCTAGCTTAATGTATTATGGCCTGTCCCATCATAGCTTTATTTTTTCTTTTCATGACTAGGACCGTCAGATTGTCATACACAATCAAATACTGTATAGAGGTGTCTAAATTCCCATTAGCATTGAATATGTTAAACAAGATGCTTTTGAGATCCCTTTATTTGTACATTTTTTAATGGTATTATAGATTGTGTTCATATCATTGTTGCAACAACCATGTGACTATAGGATCCTCTATGGTGCTGACTAAATAAAGAAGTGCGATGCAATGTGATATTTAGATTTGAATCCTCCAAACTTCAAGTCTTATGCCCAGTCTACATATGTTGATGATTCAAGAAATACATTATGTTAGACTGGTCCTCCTGGACGAGTCATAGTTGGGCCGGTCCCTCCTGGGACCGACCAAATATTGCGAGGGGGCTGGAAGGAGAACGAAGAGGGGGAGGGCTCTTTTGGCATTGACTATGTTTTGTATGAAGTAGGTTTTTCCTCTAGGGTTAAAATTATGTTTTTGATTTGCTGAATTTAGTTTTCTTAGGTTGTGAGGGCTCTAGCTGGAGGCTAGAGATTTGGGAGAGCCGGAAACATAGTAGAAGGATACGGGGTGTTTTTCTTTCAATAAAAAGATTCATGGTGTGTTTTTCTTTCCAATTTCTCATTACAGTTTGCTGATTTGGTTGAAAGCACATCAATTTCCTATCATATTCATGAAATATTTCATCTTCCTCGACCACCTTGAGAACAAGACTTCCAGGAAGCAGGCTTCCATGTAACTCTAAAGTAGAAGAGTTTTATTGAGATCAATGGAACTAAAGTAGCACATGAACCCAAATTAAAAATTGGCTAGACCAAAATCAAGATTGAATCAAACGTATTCATGAAATTTAAATTGAATATTTTAATAAGTTTTTTTAATTTAAATTATGATATATGTTCATTTTGATTTAAATTAGGAAATTTTATCCTTTTGGATATTTTTTATTTAATCATCCCTCTGAACAATCTTGAATTTAAACTTAAATTGAAATTATTTGCTAGGATTAAATTTAATTTTGGATATGATTACATTTAATTTCACATGTTATTATTATTATTATTATTATTTGGAGAACCACAACATATTTTTTGATTCATTAATAAGGAAAATACAATGGCCTAAGAGAAGACAAAATAAAATTACAATGCTATGAAAGGAACCTCCAAAAAAATAGGAGCTAACAAAAAAAAGCCCCGCAAAAATTCGAAGGAACAATAAAAATGCTAGACGAACTCAGGAAAGCAAATCCTGCACCCACCCAAGCCGCCAAGGAAGGACAATCCATTGGATAGAGCAAATCACAAAGAAATCAAAGGAGAACCACATGAATCGACATCATCCCACAAGCATAAGAAGACCACCAATGAACCGCCAAGGTTGTCAGCAACCAAGGCCAAGCAAGGTTTATGCAAAATAGAGCTCCATCATAGTCCAATATCAAGCCCAACAGTAGAAAGACAGACCAAGCCAGGAATCCCCTAAACAAAAAAATCCACCCAGCACCTATCCCAAAGCCAAGCCAGCCAAAAATATAAAGGCAAATCTGAGCCAACCAAAAACACAAAGCCCCTCAATCGGCAAGCACCTCAACCTGGAATATCAAAACCACAAAGATAACTCAAAAACAACGAACATCAAAAAAAGGAAAGACACAAGCCTATTTCCTTTTATGTTTCCTCCTATGTCATTTTCCAACCCCCAAGGAAAAAAGCTTTTTCAATGATGCGACTTAAATTCAAGTTATACACCACATGCTCCTCATCCTCTTGCACCCCACAAGGAGAGGAAAAAGAATCATCAAGCCAATCATTATGATCCACGCCAGAACCTTCCAAATTAACCTCCAAATGAGCTTTCAAAGCATCGTGGGAAATAAGTACAACAGGAACATCAACAACAGACAGGACTGGTTCCAACGAATTCAATGGTGACTCAACAAAATCATCAATCAAAACCCTAGAGACCAATTCCTCCCCAAACGCACCAAGGCTAGCACAGACGACACCAGCCCCACCACCAACTTCCGCAATCAAAGAATCGAAAATATCACCAGCATCCGCCACTGCTTCAACACTAATAGGACTAGCTATAAGGTTTATTAAACAATTATTAGCATCTTCCTTGATATCATCAGCAATAGTCAAAGGTAAATCAGCAACTTCCGCCTCAACATCAACAGGAACACCCAATGACAAAACAAAATTCAACTAAACAGAAATAACCAAAGGAGAAGCATCCTCTTCAAAAACAAAACCATCATCAGTAACACTAGGACTTAACTCCGCAGCCTTATCATTTTCACCACAAAATTCAACAATATCCACCCCCTCATTAGTAGGCAGAGAAGGAAGCAAGGAATGGATAACATGATGATCCTCCTCACAGGTTACATTAGCATTGATAGGGTTAGAAGCATTAGTAAAACCAGTTAGGGGGGTGGAGGACGAATGTTGACGGCAATCACCAATCAAATGTCCAATACTCTTACGGGAAACACAAAAAGGGGGGAAAAACCTCCATCTCAACTTGTTGAATGTATCCAAATTTCTCCGGCCCTAACCACACTTTATCAGGATAAGTTTTTGTAATGTCCAACTCAACCAACACCCGGGCAATAGAATTAGCATTATCAACCTTTAACGGCATGCCAAAAATCGAACCCAGACCGTAAAGGATATGGGGGAATAAGAGGTGAGGGAAAATATTCGGGAATGAAATCCAAATAGGGATCACCAGAGACTCAACACCAACATCAAACAAAAGAGAGCATTTGATTAATTTCATATAGCAATTGTTAACTAGGTAAGATCTATGGCAGAAAACCCTACTGTAATCAAGATCATTAACCAGATTAATCAAAATATACGACGGATCAAGCAAAGTTACTGAAACATTTCAATAAGCTTAAGGTTGAAGAAGAACCTTCGAATAGAGTCGAGAGAAAAATGCCTACCAACTAACGAAAATAAAGAGCCGTCAGAGCAATAATCTCCTCCTCCGAGATCCACAGAGAAGGTAGGCCACGAAAAGAGGAAGATTTAAGGTCATGAAAACTTGCATTTGAAGAACTACTAGAGAGAACATCAAGAAAGGAATGAGATTTGAACGATCCATCCAAAAAGACAAGATCGGCCAAGCGTTTCCTAGCCATCCGGTGAAAATCGACCGGAAGTCAGAAAACCTAACAAAACAAAATATCAAAAAAGAAAAAAAAATAAAGACAGAGGGAACAAACTTCTTTGAGGCCAGCCTTCCAACCAGAGGTGACAAAAGCCGTGGGGAGAAACCCAGCAGAGCAAAGGGGCGGAAGGGGAGGAAACCCTAAGCCTGTGGCACGATGGTAGAGGGTAACCTTGGCCATTCAACCTCGATTTCATATGTTATTATCTTATACCCTATTTCTAAAAATAAGGGTTATGAATTAGAACTGAATATTATTATTAATGATCAAATGAATTGAAATAACAAGATCCCCCATTTATTCTCTCCATTTGAATCCCTCCCTCTATACCCAATCTTCTGTTTCCATTGTCCTAGGTATATATCGGTTCTAGTACTTATCTCTATCATTAATGTTTGGTGTTCCTAAGAATGTTTTCATCGAAGCAATGGACCTCCAATTTCCATTTTCTTAATGCCTAAATATTGTAAACCATGCCCTCATTTGTCAAGATTCTAAATCAAACTGTGGATTTTATGCTTGAATGTGATGCATCTAATTTCAAAAAAAAAAATGGCAACCTACCTTAACTCTCATATGCTTGGTCTTGTAGATACCTCTCTCTCTACAAATGGCAGTTGCCCAAGTAATGCTAAATTAAAAATTCATCTCCTGGCATCCTGCAAAGGGTTTTCTAATGATTACAACCAAAATAGTTCGTTTAAGAAGTGTATAACCAAATTTGAAAATATGTGACTATAATCTACCATGGAATAGCTAACCTAATCAAAATAAAGAAATTAACTGATTTGGTGCCGAAGGGGAAGAGAAAGGGGAAGGGGATGTTGATGTTGTCAACTATCAAATTAGCCGGGAATGCTGATGGGGGTAGGAGGAACTGGAGGCAAAGGAGCAGGGGGAGAGGAAGCCTGACAATCACTGTAAGTGATATTTTTATTATTTTTTAAACTCTACAAGAGAAGAGTTTTACTAGGATAACAAAAACTAATATAGCACATGAGCCCAAATCGAAAATCATGGCTAGACCACTATATAAATTGAATCAAATTAATGCATGAGATTTAAATTGTATTTGTTTAGTTAGGTTTTTTTTAATTTAAATTATGAATTGTGCATTTAGTTTAGTTTAAATGGGGATGAATTAATAAATATGTGACTATAATCTACCATGGAGTAGCAAACCTAATCCAAATAAAGAAATTAACTGATTTGGTGCCGAAGGGGAAGAGAAAGGGGAAGGGGATGTTGATGTTGTCAACTATCAAATTAGCCGGGAATGCTGATGGGGGTAGGAGGAACTGGAGGAAGATGATGGGATGAAAAGCAGGTGGAGGTTGAGGCAAAGGAGCAGGGGGAGAGGAAGCCTGACAATCACTGTAAGTGATATTTTTATTATTTTTTAAACTCTACAAGAGAAGAGTTTTACTAGGATAACAAAAACTAATATAGCACATGAGCCCAAATCGAAAATCATGGCTAGACCACAATATAAATTGAATCAAATTAATTCATGAGATTTAAATTGTATTTGTTTAGTTAGGTTTTTTTTAACTTAAATTATGAATTGTGCGTTTAGATTAGTTTAAATGGGGATGAGTTAATTTTTTGGACAATCTTATATTTAAATATATTTTTTTATTAGCTAACTTAATCCAAATAAAAGAATAAGCTGATTGAAGATTAAAATGCACTGACTGTTTGTCCCGAAAAAGGGGGGAATTCTTATGTATCAGAAAAATCTACTGAATTCACGATACAACTAAACTTTGCTTTTTTTACTAGTAATATTATTAATCCCATGAAATCCATGGAATATAAAGAAGGCTAAAGCCCCCTCGATACATGCATTCAAGCTGGCATAAATGGTCATTCATTCTTCAGACTAAAGCATCCAACAAAATAATCAAGATTTTCTTAATCATAATGCTCTTATAAATAAAGCATAATTGTCACATATTCAATTCGCTATTTTTATTTTGTCTGATTTTTGCTTAAATTGCACTCTTAACCTCTATTCTAAGAAAACATTGATAAATAGGGCATCAAATCAGTTACAGAAAAATTACTGCAAGGATATTACAGTTGAGGAGATCATTTCTATTTAAAATTAATAGTAATATTATTTCAGGAATAGAACGACCAAAGGTGCAGCATTTGACTCTTCTAAACTTAGAAACAAACTAACCATTACGACAATTACATAAGATGTAAACCCTCCTAAATAAAATTCCTTTGAAATTTCTCTACGATATTAGCAATTTTTTACTTGCCATCCATAAATCAAAAATACATCTATTTATGAACATCAAGAGTTCAAATGATCCAAAGAGATAAGAAATGGCATATTAATGATGCTATATAACAGATTTATCAAGTAATATGATTTGCCTATATCAATTAGATTCATTAAATAACTTGATGTAAGCTGTAAAATTATTCTTACTGTTGTAAAAATGAAAAAATAAACATAAAAAGATAAAATCCCATTTTCAAATACACAGATAAGACATACATTTCCACACAAATCAAAAGTATAGCTCATTATTTTTTTCCAAAAAAGATGCCCTCCTTTCTTCATTTCCGCCACTAGAAATCGAATAGAAAGAAAAAGAGGAAGAGGAAGAAGAAGAGCAGGAGGAGGAAGGAATGGGGTAGGAAGAACTCACCATCTCCCTCCTTATCAAGAAGGCAAAAGGCATCTCGGAACTCGGAAACCTCCTCCTCGGTGAGGAAATCCATGCCTCACTCTCGTCCAAAAGGAAGCCAGCAGGAAGGAGATCTACATAGGCCAAAACACAGCCCAACCATCCTTCCTTTTTGTAGCATTTTTCGGAGCTACCAAAGCTTCTTCTTCCAACGCCTCTAACTTGTGGATTCTCTCTCACTCTCTCAAAAGAAATCCTCGAGCGATGTTTGCAGATTAGGTCGCCTTGTGAATTGGAATCCATGAACTTGTCTTAATCCAGCTTTAATCCATTGTTTATGAATTAATTATCTACCCAAATGATTGTGTTTCCATCAGCAGACGTTGCAATTTGAACCAGTCCACAGCGAATTTTTATTAGGTCCGGACACGCAAATAAAAGGTCAACCACGTGCTTATTCTTTACGGTGCAACCCGACGATCCGGACTGAAATCCAATATTGCTATGTATTATGTGATTTGTACAAATCAGGGTATTACTAGGTTTTGTTCGGTATTGCATGGTAACTAGAAATACCATTCTATCAAGACCAATACCTAGCAATACCGAGCAATGCCGAGCAATAACCGGTTTTGCTAGGTATTGCTCGGTATTGGTCTTGACAGAGCGGTATTTCTCGTTATTGTCAAGCAATACCTAGCAATGTTGAGCAATACCTAGCAATATCGAGCAATACTTAGCAATACGCGAACATAGCAATACCGGGTTTCCGTTCCGGGTCGAGTCATCGGACTGCGTGGTAAAGAGTAAGAGCACATGGCAACATTTTATTGGCGTCCGGATGTAGAGCTATGTCAGGTGTCCGGACCTAATAAAAATTCATCCACAGCGGCCAATTTATAAAAGGACACTGCTTTAAATCTAAATTAGCTTAAAGAACATATTAACAAATAAATTTAAAAAGAAGCATACACTAAACTTAATTATTCAGTTTCAATTGAAACCGGAACTTTATTATTCGGTTCCTAATTTACTTAAAATTTGAGAAGAAACTGAAATATAAAAGCACGGATTCTAAAGAAACCGGATTAATAAATTCCTATTTCTTTTAAAAACCGGAATTTCTTAATTAGGTTTCTAAGAACCTATTTAGATTATATTCTTTTACTTTATTATTTTATTTAATTCGATATTCTAAATGAACCAAAAATAATCAGTAATTACTTTTGAAGAATCAATCATATTTCTAATTGTTAAGAAATAACAGATTTAAATTTTATTTAATTTTGATTTTTTTTTAATTTTTATTCAAATTTCTTTAGTTTTTAGCCTCCAGGCGTCTCCTCCCCACCGAGGGAGGAATCAGGATGGCACTGCCATAATTTCTTCTTACTCGGACCTAAGGTCAATGGCAATGGGCCTTGGAATTTAAACCATCCCATAAGGAGCTAAGATTGACTGCGTGAGGTCTTCAATTTGAAACCATTCCAACAGGATCTAAGATTGACTGCAGGATCTTCATATTTAAAACTATCTGCCCGTATTAAAAATTAATGGAGCAGGTCTTTGAATTTTAAAACCATCCACCCGAATCTAAGATCATGGCGCGGGTATTAAAATTTTTAAACCATCCCGGTCAGAATTAAATTTCTTTGTTTGAATATTTGATTTGATTTATGTTTAATTAATGGATTATTTTTATTTCATATCTTAAATTTATTTTTTTATTTTTATTTATTTAAATTTTATTTTAATTTAAATGTTATTTTTTAAAATTGTAAATATTTAAATTATTTTATAAATTTTGAGATAAATAAAATATATTATTAATTAATTAATTATTATTTTATACTTGATATATCATCAAATATCTTTTTGATCGGGCACGAATCTCGAGGCAAAATCGAGCAGGAAACTTCAAAAATTAAATTCGGGAGCATCTAAACTCCAATTTCAGCAAGCTTATAGTCAAACTGAGCGTCTCAGAAATACAAACCCAAC
>NW_021318667.1:120747-122937 GCF_001605985.2 Dendrobium catenatum
TATATATAGAGAGAGAGAGAGAGAGAGAGAGAGAGAGAGAGAGAGAGAGAGAGAGACCTTGTAGAGATGATTGATATGGGAGTTGGTTTATTGCAACTCATCATGATGAAAGAAAATAAAATAATTAGCGACCCTTAAAATTAGTAGCTAAAAATAAATTTTAGTCGCTAAAGTGAGTAGTGACAAAAAAAAAGAAATCATTGGCTCGTCGTCACAACAGTCTTATCACTGAAATTTTTAGAGGCCAAGATTACTTTTTGTTGCTAAATTAGTGACTTCTAATAGTGTCGGTTGCTAAAATTATGATAATCATCGATATGAACTCGAGCATATAAATAATTAATTAATTAATTTAAACTTAAAGTGGTTACAACTCTAAAAAATATCAACCAAGCTAATAAGTATATGTCTTACATTCTTGCAACTTATATAGTTTTGATGATTCCAAATATTATTGTTCTTAATTATTATTTTCTCCTAATATTTTTTGGAAGAATTTTTTTTTCTCTTGTGTGGACTAACATTTTAGGATAATCGTACTCCAGAATAATGAAGACTTCAAACCAAATCCAGCATATCATATTTTTTAAATTGAAGTATGTATTTTTCACTTTATTGAGTCTGAGAGAGTGTGATTGTAGTTGAGCAACATAACACACACACACACACACACACTGGGGGAGATCTTTAAAAAGTCAAAAAAAATTTATACTGATAGTTCAGGACGAACCATGTTCGTATAGGACGATCAGGTCAGTTTTACCCCTTAGAGAGCAATAGAACGAACAGAAAGTGATTTTTTTTTTTAAGTCCTGATTGTGCAGACGAAGTGTCCCATTCGTCCCTGGATGATGTCCTCTGGATTCTCACTTTGAACTGTTCATGCAGATGAAATGTCCCATTCGTCCCTGGATGATGTCCTATGAACTCATATTTCACACTGTTCCTCCAAACGATTTATCAAGATCATCCTAGGTTGATGCTCTCTGGACGCATTCATTTACATGATATTTTATGCGCATCCTAAGATGATGCTCTCTGGATGCATTCGTCCCAATGATAATTACGTTCGTCCCAGAATGATGCTCTATGGACGCAGTCGTTTGCACGATATTCACGTACGTCCCAGGATGATGCTCTCTGGATGCCTTCGTCCAAATGATAATTATGTTCGTCCCGGGACGATTCTTTCTGGTCTGGAAACGTAAGAGTCATTCAATTTTTGTAAAAATGAATTATGGAAATAACCGTTCGTATCGGAGGAACATGGTTCATAAGGGACGATGATCGGGTACGAAGACATTTTGTATTAAAGCACATTGGGGTTCATACACAACAGCTTTTACACTGTTCGTACTACAAATTTTGATCGTACGGGACGATCAAGTATGTACATAATTGAAAAATTGTATTTTTTGGATGGTTTTTCATGTCTTTCATATAAAAGGTCCAATGTAAACTATACTTTAATCTTTTTGGTCATTGTACTTCATGCTTACTGAAAGAAGAGTGAAGGAGAGAGTATGAGAGAGTGTTTGAAGGAGAGTTCTTACCATTGGAGCGTGAAGGATTCACTTGGTACTCAAAGGTAAGGATCTTAACTTTGTGAATTGTGATTACTTCACTCTTTTCTCTTGCCCTTCTAGATTTCTTGTGAGAAGATCTTTCAAGGAGATCCGGTACTCTACCGACACTTGGTGAAGTGTGAAAGAACGAAAGGTTCTCTACCGACACCCGGTGAAGTGTAAAAGGATGAAAGATTCTCTGCCTACACTTGGAGTGTGTGAATAGCGAAAAGGTTCTCTACCTACACTTGGAGAGTGTGAACAGCATAAAGGTTCTCTGCCTACACTTGGAGGGTGTAAAAAGATGACGGATCTCTACCACACCGGTTAGTGGTGGAAGAGAATTTTGTCAAGACTTCTCTTTCTTGCTGTGGGAGCAAAAGGAGAGTTACTATTGGTATTAGTGCAATAATCGGAGGGTGCCTCCGGGGAGTGGATGTAGGTCATGTTTGACCGAACCACTATAAATCTATGTCTTTTATTTTTCGCTACTTTTTTACTTTTCAGTTTCTGTGTTTAATTTGTGGTTGAAAAATTCTTAAAAATTTTCCTTAAAGAGTTTTGTTTATGTTTAAAATTTAAGAGGGCCTAAATTTTTAAATTACCAATTCATCCCCCCCCCCCC